>NC_052309.1:3354047-3474047 GCF_016432855.1 Salvelinus namaycush
TATAGTGAAACGTCAGTGATATTGAATGGTGCATTGATTACAGAGAGCCATAGTACTGCACTATATATTTACATTATCTAATGTAAAAGGGACATAGTAACACTGAAAATATTCTAATCATCAATGTTAAAGTTTTGAAAAACGTAGACCATTTATCCATCCGGTGTTGTGAACCTCTTGTCTTTTTGTGTGTCTGTACATGCAGCTGTGAGTTCCCATCTCTCCCCTCCTCCTACCGTCAGACAGTACCCCCCTCTATCCCCCTGTCTGTCTCTCCGAGGCCGAGCCTAACCCCTGAGCCCCAGCCTGAGACCTCCACCACCCTCAGCAACAGTTTCCCAGAGCCCCAGCAGGGGCCTAGCGGTGAGGAAAGCCTGGGGCAAGAGTACCATCTCTCAGCCAGGAGGGAGAGGTCTGCTGGGGAACTTAGGGTGGAGGCCCTGGCCAGACAGCTGGTGTCACGGGGGGATAGGACCCTGAGCCCGATGCTGGACAGCTGGGCAGAGGGTGGGCGGACCATGGACCTGATGGAGAGGATCTTCCCCGCGGGGGGAGGGAGGTTGCTGTGGCAACGCCGCAGGAGCAGTCTGGAGGACAGGTGAGGGACGGAGAGGAGCGAGGGGAAGAAAGGGGGGGGGGGGGGATTGAGGGAGGTCTGGTTATCCAGAGGGAATGAGGAAGTGTGAGTGAGTGCGTGTGTGTGTGCGTGTGTGTGTGTGCATTCATGCATTCGTTTGTGTGCTTAGTGTGTGTGTGTGTTTTATTCATGTTATGTAACTAAATAAAAGGTTAGACTGTTTGATCAGGGTTCATTACCAGGAGATAGGACAGAACATAGGACCTTTGTTGAGGCTGATAACATTATGGCTCAGTTTATTACAGACACCTGTTATCACAAGACAACTCTTCGCTTTTAAAATAGACCATGACATCAGAAAAGCTAGATAAGCAAGGGAAATTATCATCATATCTCAGGGGTTTCAAGGTGAAATTGCAAAAAAAATATTTTTGAGTCAATCTTTGTTTTGTTTTCATCGTGAACAAATTGTTTAGAGAGAAATGATTAACACAGACAGGATAACAGTTGACGCTGACGCCACAGAATGATAACTGTTAAAAACTGCTGATATCCTGGCTGGTAACTATAGTTCTCTGTCTCTCTCTCCATGTTAGAGCTAGGTAACATCAGATCATACTGTCTCTCTCTCCATGTTAGAGCTGGGGAACATCAGATCATACTGTCTCTCTCTCTCCATGTTAGAGCTAGGTAACATCAGATCATACTGTCTGTCTCTCTCTCCATGTTAGAGCTAGGTAACATCAGATCATACTGTCTCTCTCTCTCTCCATGTTAGAGCTAGGTAACATCAGATCATACTGTCTCTCTCTCTCTCCATGTTAGAGCTAGGGAACATCAGATCATACTGTCTCTCTCTCTCCATGTTAGAGCTAGGTAACATCAGATCATACTGTCTCTCTCTCCATGTTAGAGCTAGGTAACATCAGATCATACTGTCTCTCTCTCCATGTTAGAGCTAGGGAACATCAGATCATACTGTCTGTCTCTCTCTCTCCATGTTAGAGCTAGGGAACATCAGATCATACTGTCTCTCTCTCTCCATGTTAGAGCTAGGGAACATCAGATCATACTGTCTGTCTCTCTCTCCATGTTAGAGCTAGGTAACATCAGATCATACTGTCTCTCTCTCCATGTTAGAGCTAGGTAACATCAGATCATACTGTCTGTCTCTCTCTCCATGTTAGAGCTAGGTAACATCAGATCATACTGTCTCTCTCTCTCTCTCCATGTTAGAGCTAGGTAACATCAGATCATACTGTCTCTCTCTCTCCATGTTAGAGCTAGGTAACATCAGATCATACTGTCTCTCTCTCTCCATGTTAGAGCTAGGTAACATCAGATCATACTGTCTCTCTCTCTCTCCATGTTAGAGCTAGGTAACATCAGATCATACTGTCTCTCTCTCTCTCCATGTTAGAGCTAGGTAACATCAGATCATACTGTCTCTCTCTCTCTCCATGTTAGAGCTAGGTAACATCAGATCATACTGTCTCTCTCTCTCTCCATGTTAGAGCTAGGTAACATCAGATCATACTGTCTCTCTCTCTCTCCATGTTAGAGCTAGGTAACATCAGATCATACTGTCTCTCTCTCTCTCCATGTTAGAGCTAGGTAACATCAGATCATACTGTCTCTCTCTCTCTCCATGTTAGAGCTAGGTAACATCAGATCATACTGTCTCTCTCTCTCTCCATGTTAGAGCTAGGTAACATCAGATCATACTGTCTCTCTCTCTCTCCATGTTAGAGCTAGGTAACATCAGATCATACTGTCTCTCTCTCTCTCCATGTTAGAGCTAGGTAACATCAGATCATACTGTCTCTCTCTCTCTCCATGTTAGAGCTAGGTAACATCAGATCATACTGTCTCTCTCTCCATGTTAGAGCTAGGTAACATCAGATCATACTGTCTCTCTCTCTCTCCATGTTAGAGCTAGGTAACATCAGATCATACTGTCTCTCTCTCTCTCCATGTTAGAGCTAGGTAACATCAGATCATACTGTCTCTCTCTCTCTCCATGTTAGAGCTAGGTAACATCAGATCATACTGTCTCTCTCTCTCCATGTTAGAGCTAGGTAACATCAGATCATACTGTCTCTCTCTCCATGTTAGAGCTAGGGAACATCAGATCATACTGTCTCTCTCTCTCTCTCTCCATGTTAGAGCTAGGTAACATCAGATCATACTGTCTCTCTCTCTCTCCATGTTAGAGCTAGGTAACATCAGATCATACTGTCTCTCTCTCTCTCCATGTTAGAGCTAGGTAACATCAGATCATACTGTCTCTCTCTCTCTCCATGTTAGAGCTAGGTAACATCAGATCATACTGTCTCTCTCTCTCTCCATGTTAGAGCTAGGTAACATCAGATCATACTGTCTCTCTCTCTCTCCATGTTAGAGCTAGGTAACATCAGATCATACTGTCTCTCTCTCTCTCCATGTTAGAGCTAGGTAACATCAGATCATACTGTCTCTCTCTCTCTCCATGTTAGAGCTAGGTAACATCAGATCATACTGTCTCTCTCTCTCTCCATGTTAGAGCTAGGTAACATCAGATCATACTGTCTCTCTCTCTCCATGTTAGAGCTAGGTAACATCAGATCATACTGTCTCTCTCTCTCTCCATGTTAGAGCTAGGTAACATCAGATCATACTGTCTCTCTCTCTCTCCATGTTAGAGCTAGGTAACATCAGATCATACTGTCTCTCTCTCTCTCCATGTTAGAGCTAGGTAACATCAGATCATACTGTCTCTCTCTCTCCATGTTAGAGCTAGGTAACATCAGATCATACTGTCTCTCTCTCTCCATGTTAGAGCTAGGTAACATCAGATCATACTGTCTCTCTCTCTCTCCATGTTAGAGCTAGGTAACATCAGATCATACTGTCTCTCTCTCTCTCCATGTTAGAGCTAGGTAACATCAGATCATACTGTCTCTCTCTCTCTCCATGTTAGAGCTAGGTAACATCAGATCATACTGTCTCTCTCTCTCTCCATGTTAGAGCTAGGTAACATCAGATCATACTGTCTCTCTCTCTCTCCATGTTAGAGCTAGGTAACATCAGATCATACTGTCTCTCTCTCTCTCCATGTTAGAGCTAGGTAACATCAGATCATACTGTCTCTCTCTCTCTCCATGTTAGAGCTAGGTAACATCAGATCATACTGTCTCTCTCTCTCTCCATGTTAGAGCTAGGTAACATCAGATCATACTGTCTCTCTCTCTCTCCATGTTAGAGCTAGGTAACATCAGATCATACTGTCTCTCTCTCTCCATGTTAGAGCTAGGTAACATCAGATCATACTGTCTCTCTCTCTCTCCATGTTAGAGCTAGGTAACATCAGATCATACTGTCTCTCTCTCTCTCCATGTTAGAGCTAGGTAACATCAGATCATACTGTCTCTCTCTCTCTCCATGTTAGAGCTAGGTAACATCAGATCATACTGTCTCTCTCTCTCCATGTTAGAGCTAGGTAACATCAGATCATACTGTCTCTCTCTCTCCATGTTAGAGCTAGGTAACATCAGATCATACTGTCTCTCTCTCTCTCCATGTTAGAGCTAGGTAACATCAGATCATACTGTCTCTCTCTCTCTCCATGTTAGAGCTAGGTAACATCAGATCATACTGTCTCTCTCTCTCTCCATGTTAGAGCTAGGTAACATCAGATCATACTGTCTCTCTCTCTCTCCATGTTAGAGCTAGGTAACATCAGATCATACTGTCTCTCTCTCTCCATGTTAGAGCTAGGTAACATCAGATCATACTGTCTCTCTCTCTCTCCATGTTAGAGCTAGGTAACATCAGATCATACTGTCTCTCTCTCTCTCCATGTTAGAGCTAGGTAACATCAGATCATACTGTCTCTCTCTCTCCATGTTAGAGCTAGGTAACATCAGATCATACTGTCTCTCTCTCTCTCCATGTTAGAGCTAGGTAACATCAGATCATACTGTCTCTCTCTCTCTCCATGTTAGAGCTAGGTAACATCAGATCATACTGTCTCTCTCTCTCTCCATGTTAGAGCTAGGTAACATCAGATCATACTGTCTCTCTCTCTCTCCATGTTAGAGCTAGGTAACATCATATCATACTGTCTCTCTCTCTCTCCATGTTAGAGCTAGGTAACATCAGATCATACTGTCTCTCTCTCTCTCCATGTTAGAGCTAGGTAACATCAGATCATACTGTCTCTCTCTCTCCATGTTAGAGCTAGGTAACATCAGATCATACTGTCTCTCTCTCTCTCCATGTTAGAGCTAGGTAACATCAGATCATACTGTCTCTCTCTCTCTCCATGTTAGAGCTAGGTAACATCAGATCATACTGTCTCTCTCTCTCTCCATGTTAGAGCTAGGTAACATCAGATCATACTGTCTCTCTCTCTCTCCATGTTAGAGCTAGGTAACATCAGATCATACTGTCTCTCTCTCTCCATGTTAGAGCTAGGTAACATCAGATCATACTGTCTCTCTCTCTCTCCATGTTAGAGCTAGGTAACATCATATCATCCTGTAGGTTTTAACTCCAACCATAATCTAGCACACCTGATTCAGATAATTACCTGCTTGAAAAGTTGAATCAGGTTAGTTACAACTGGGGTTGGAGTTAAAACCTACAGGGGGGTAGCTCTCCAGGAACAGGGTTGGAGTTAAAACCTACAGGAGGGTAGCTCTCCAGGAACAGGGTTGGAGTTAAAACCTACAGGAGGGTATCTCTCCAGGAACAGGGTTGGAGTTAAAACCTACAGGATGGTAGCTCTCCAGGAACAGGGTTGGAGTTAAAACCTACAGGAGGGTAGCTCTCCAGGAACAGGGTTGGAGTTAAAACCTACAGGAGGGTATCTCTCCAGGAACAGGGTTGGAGTTAAAACCTACAGGAGGGTATCTCTCCAGGAACAGGGTTGGAGTTAAAACCTACAGGAGGGTCTCTCTCCAGGAACAGGGTTGGAGTTAAAACCTACAGGAGGGTATCTCTCCAGGAACAGGGTTGGAGTTAAAACCTACAGGATGGTAGCTCTCCAGGAACAGGGTTGGAGTTAAAACCTACAGGATGGTAGCTCTCCAGGAACAGGGTTGGAGTTAAAACCTACAGGACGGTAACTCTCCAGGAACAGGGTTGGAGTTAAAACCTACAGGACGGTAGCTCTCCAGGAACAGGGTTGGAGTTAAAACCTACAGGAGGGTAGCTCTCCAGGAACAGGGTTGGAGTTAAAACCTACAGGAGGGTAGCTCTCCAGGAACAGGGTTGGAGTTAAAACCTACAGGATGGTAGCTCTCCAGGAACAGGGTTGGAGTTAAAACCTACAGGACAGTATCTCTCCAGGAACAGGGTTGGAGTTAAAACCTACAGGATGGTAGCTCTCCAGGAACAGGGTTGGAGAACCCTGCTCTAAATTAATTGAATAAATTTTAGCCTCTTTTGTCTTTTGAAATAAATAGTTTTTATTTTATTATTTTCAACCCAAGAAGGTATATATTCACATATTCTCGGCTGGGTTTTTGAGTGATTGGGAAATAACTTGAGAATTTGTATCAGAAATATGTTTAAATATTAAATGTATTATTTTAAAATAGAACCAGAGGACAGTGGGTTTGTTAGAGTCCTCGGTGTCAGAGGACAGTGGGTTTGTTAGAGTCCTCGGTGTCAGAGGACAGTGGGTTTGTTAGAGTCCTCGGTGTCAGAGGACAGTGGGTTTGTTAGAGTCCTCGGTGTCAGAGGACAGTGGGTTTGTTAGAGTCCTCGGTGTCAGAGGACAGTGGGTTTGTTAGAGTCCTCGGTGTCAGAGGACAGTGGGTTTGTTAGAGTCCTCGGTGTCAGAGGACAGTGGGTTTGTTAGAGTCCTCGGTGTCAGAGGACAGTGGGTTTGTTAGAGTCCTCGGTGTCAGAGGACAGTGGGTTTGTTAGAGTCCTCGGTGTCAGAGGACAGTGGGTTTGTTAGAGTCCTCGGTGTCAGAGGACAGTGGGTTTGTTAGAGTCCTCGGTGTCAGAGGACAGTGGGTTTGTTAGAGTCCTCGGTGTCAGAGGACAGTGGGTTTGTTAGAGTCCTCGGTGTCAGAAGTGGGTGTGGCCTGATTCTACTGTTGAATGTTGGTCTGTCTAAAACATTCTATTCTGCATATCCATCCTGCCATGAAAACAAACCAGACACAGCACATTCCTTATAGTAGTGTGTGTGTGTGTGTGTGTGTGTGTGTGTGTGTGTGTGTGTGTGTGTGTGTGTGTGTGTGTGTGTGTGAGTAAATAACCAAATAACACACACACACAGAATACCATACTAATTATTTTGGCAACAGACACACTATTCAACAGACTAGTGCTTGTTGCTGACTGCTTGTATGTTGTTATTGTTGTTGCTGACTGCTTGTTTTGCAGTATGTTGTTATTGTTGTTGCTGACTGCTTGTTTTGCAGTATGTTGTTATTGTTGTTGCTGACTGCTTGTTTTGCAGTATGTTGTTGTTGCTGACTGCTTGTTTTGCAGTATGTTGTTATTGTTGTTGTTGTTGCTGACTGCTTGTTTTGCAGTATGTTGTTATTGTTGTTGTTGTTGCTGACTGCTTGTTTTGCAGTATGTTGTTATTGTTGTTGTTGTTGCTGACTGCTTGTTTTGCAGTATGTTGTTGTTGTTGCTGACTGCTTGTTTTGCAGTATGTTGTTATTGTTGTTGTTGTTGCTGACTGCTTGTTTTGCAGTATGTTGTTATTGTTGTTGTTGTTGCTGACTGCTTGTTTTGCAGTATGTTGTTGTTGTTGTTGTTGTTGTTGTTGCTGACTGCTTGTTTTGCAGTATGTTGTTGTTGTTGTTGCTGACTGCTTGTTTTGCAGTATGTTGTTATTGTTGTTGTTGTTGCTGACTGCTTGTTTTGCAGTATGTTGTTGTTGTTGTTATTGTTGTTGTTGTTGTTGTTGTTGCTGACTGCTTGTTTTGCAGTATGTTGTTGTTGTTGTTGTTGTTGTTGCTGACTGCTTGTTTTGCAGTATGTTGTTATTGTTGTTGTTGTTGCTGACTGCTTGTTTTGCAGTATGTTGTTGTTGTTGTTGTTGTTGCTGACTGCTTGTTTTGCAGTATGTTGTTGTTGTTGTTGTTGTTGTTGCTGACTGCTTGTTTTGCAGTATGTTGTTATTGTTGTTGTTGTTGCTGACTGCTTGTTTTGCAGTATGTTGTTGTTGTTGTTGTTGTTGTTGCTGACTGCTTGTTTTGCAGTATGTTGTTGTTGTTGCTGTTGCTGACTGCTTGTTTTGCAGTATGTTGTTATTGTTGTTGTTGTTGTTGCTGACTGCTTGTTTTGCAGTATGTTGTTGTTGTTGTTGTTGTTGTTGCTGACTGCTTGTTTTGCAGTATGTTGTTATTGTTGTTGTTGTTGCTGACTGCTTGTTTTGCAGTATGTTGTTATTGTTGTTGTTGTTGCTGACTGCTTGTTTTGCAGTATGTTGTTGTTGTTGTTGTTGTTGCTGACTGCTTGTTTTGCAGTATGTTGTTGTTGTTGTTGTTGTTGCTGACTGCTTGTTTTGCAGTATGTTGTTATTGTTGTTGTTGTTGCTGACTGCTTGTTTTGCAGTATGTTGTTGTTGTTGTTGTTGTTGTTGTTGCTGACTGCTTGTTTTGCAGTATGTTGTTGTTGTTGTTGTTGCTGACTGCTTGTTTTGCAGTATGTTGTTGTTGTTGTTGTTGTTGCTGACTGCTTGTTTTGCAGTATGTTGTTGTTGTTGTTGTTGTTGCTGACTGCTTGTTTTGCAGTATGTTGTTGTTGTTGTTGTTGCTGACTGCTTATTTTGCAGTATGTTGTTATTGTTGTTGTTGTTGCTGACTGCTTGTTTTGCAGTATGTTGTTGTTGTTGTTGTTGTTGCTGACTGCTTGTTTTGCAGTATGTTGTTGTTGTTGTTGTTGCTGACTGCTTGTTTTGCAGTATGTTGTTGTTGTTGTTGTTGCTGACTGCTTGTTTTGCAGTATGTTATTGTTGTTGTTGTTGCTGACTGCTTGTTTTGCAGTATGTTGTTGTTGTTGTTGCTGACTGCTTGTTTTGCAGTATGTTGTTGTTGTTGTTGTTATTGGTGTTGTTGTTGCTGACTGCTTGTTTTGCAGTATGTTGTTGTTGTTGTTGCTGACTGCTTGTTTTGCAGTATGTTGTTGTTGTTGTTGCTGACTGCTTGTTTTGCAGTATGTTGTTGTTGTTGTTGTTGCTGACTGCTTGTTTTGCAGTATGTTGTTGTTGTTGTTGTTGTTATTGGTGTTGTTGTTGCTGACTGCTTGTTTTGCAGTATGTTGTTGTTGTTGTTGTTATTGGTGTTGTTGTTGCTGACTGCTTGTTTTGCAGTATGTTGTTGTTGTTGTTGCTGACTGCTTGTTTTGCAGTATGTTGTTGTTGTTGTTGTTATTGGTGTTGTTGTTGCTGACTGCTTGTTTTGCAGTATGTTGTTGTTGTTGTTGCTGACTGCTTGTTTTGCAGTATGTTGTTGTTGTTGTTGTTGTTATTGGTGTTGTTGTTGCTGACTGCTTGTTTTGCAGTATGTTGTTGTTGTTGTTGTTATTGGTGTTGTTGTTGCTGACTGCTTGTTTTGCAGTATGTTGTTGTTGTTGTTGCTGACTGCTTGTTTTGCAGTATGTTGTTGTTGTTGTTGTTATTGGTGTTGTTGTTGCTGACTGCTTGTTTTGCAGTATGTTGTTGTTGTTGTTGCTGACTGCTTGTTTTGCAGTATGTTGTTGTTGTTGTTGCTGACTGCTTGTTTTGCAGTATGTTGTTGTTGTTGTTGCTGACTGCTTGTTTTGCAGTATGTTGTTGTTGTTGTTGTTGTTATTGGTGTTGTTGTTGCTGACTGCTTGTTTTGCAGTATGTTGTTGTTGTTGCTGACTGCTTGTTTTGCAGTATGTTGTTGTTGTTGTTGCTGACTGCTTGTTTTGCAGTATGTTGTTGTTGTTGTTGTTGTTATTGGTGTTGTTGTTGCTGACTGCTTGTTTTGCAGTATGTTGTTGTTGTTGTTGTTATTGGTGTTGTTGTTGCTGACTGCTTGTTTTGCAGTATGTTGTTGTTGTTGCTGACTGCTTGTTTTGCAGTATGTTGTTGTTGTTGTTGCTGACTGCTTGTTTTGCAGTATGTTGTTGTTGTTGTTGCTGACTGCTTGTTTTGCAGTATGTTGTTGTTGTTGCTGACTGCTTGTTTTGCAGTATGTTGTTGTTGTTGTTGTTGCTGACTGCTTGTTTTGCAGTATGTTGTTGTTGTTGTTGTTGCTGACTGCTTGTTTTGCAGTATGTTGTTGTTGTTGTTGTTATTGGTGTTGTTGTTGCTGACTGCTTGTTTTGCAGTATGTGTCAGTTTCGGTAAGGAGTTTCAGGATGTAATGTGTCAGTCTATTCAAGTGGTAGTAATGCTAACTGTTGCTCCATTCTTGTGTCTCTGTTCCATGGGGTGCCAAACTACTATGGCTGACCCTGTAAAACAACATATTTCACTGCACCTATCTAGTGTATGTGACCATAAAACATATTTTTTTTTTCTTGTAGAAGTCAAGATGGTGTCTGTTCAATAGGACCCAATCTGCTGCAGAGAACAGAGGGAGGAGGAAGAGGAGGAGCAGGAGGAGGAGGAGGAGGAGGAGAGGAGGACACAGATCTGCATGAGGACGAGACAGACCTCAATCAGAAGAAGGTCTGAATTTACCTTAAATTATTTTTCTTTTTTTTGTAAACAATTGTTTTTATCAGATCAAATCAAAGGCAATACAATTACATGAATCTATGAATTAACTGATTGATATAAAAGTAAGGAAAATGAAAGACAAATGCTCATCCAACCTATGGTCCTCGGGGATCCAGAAGATCTCTGGTGAAAGAGAAGTGGAGACACAATAGACACAATGCACCGTTGTTGCTAACTTCTCCCGTCCACTAGGTGGAGCTACTCCAGGCCCTGACTCTGAGCATTACCTCCTTGCGGGATGAGAAGGAGGTTCTGGCGGAGGAGCAGAGGAGGTTCCGGGCCCTAGGGGGCCACATAGAGAGCCTGGTTCAGGAGCACTGTAAGCCCAACGAGAGGGAGAAGTACAAGATGCTCATCGGGGACATGGATAAGATAGTCAACCTTCTGCTGTCTCTGTGTGGCCGGCTGGCCCGGGTCCATAACGCTCTCTCTGCCCTGGACAGAGAGGAGGAGACAGAGGACAGCCAAGAGGAAAGGGTGAGATATTAAACTACACTATACACTATACATTATACACTATGTCCTCTCTTCCCTGGATAGACAGGAGACAGAGGACAGCCAAGAGGAGAGGATGAGGCTTCACACACTGTACACACTACACCTACACCTACACTACACTACACACTACACCTACACTACACTACACCTACACTACACACTACACCTACACTACACACTACACCTACACTACACACTACACCTACACTAATACTACACTACACCTACACTACACTACACTACACACTACACATACACTACACCTACACTACACTACACCTACACTACACACTACACCTACACTACACCTACACTACACTACACACTACACTACACCTACACTACACACTACACTACACTACACCTACACTACACACTACACTACACTACACCTACACTACACACTACACCTACACTACACCTACACTACACTACACACTACACCTACACTACACACTACACCTACACTACACCTACACTACACCTACACTACACACTACACCTACACTACACACTACACCTACACTAATACTACACTACACTACACCTACACCTACACTACACTACACCTACACTACACCTACACTACACTACACCTACACTACACACTACACCTACACTACACCTACACTACACTACACTACACTACAACTACACTACACTACACCTACACTACACACTACACTACACTAACACTACACTACACACTACACCTACACTACACCTACACTACACACTACACCTACACTACACTACACCTACACTACACACTACACCTACACTACACCTACACTACACTACACCTACACTACACACTACACCTACACTACACCTACACCTACACTACACACTACACCTACACTACACACTACACCTACACTACACACTACACTACACCTACACTACACACTACACCTACACTACACACTACACTACACTACACCTACACTACACACTACACTACACTACACCTACACTACACACTACACCTACACTACACCTACACCTACACTACACACTACACTACACCTACACTACACACTACACCTACACTACACCTACACTACACACTACACTACACCTACACTACACACTACACTACACCTACACTACACACTACACCTACACTACACCTACACTACACCTACACACTACACTACACTACACCTACACTACACCTACACTACACCTACACTACACTACACCTACACTACACACTACACTACACTACACCTACACTACACCTACACTACACACTACACTACACTACACCTACACTACACTACACACTACACCTACACTACACTACACTACACCTACACTACACTACACTACACACTACACCTACACTACACCTACACTACACTACACACTACACTACACCTACACTACACCTACACTACACTACACCTACACTACACACTACACTACACCTACACCTACACTACACTACACCCACACTACACTACACCTACACTACACCTACACTACACACTACACTACACTACACCACACACTACACTACACTACACCTACACTACACTACACCTACACTACACCTACACTACACACTACACCTACACTACACCTACACTACACACTACACCTACACACTACACCTACACTACACTACACACACTACACCATGACTACACTACACTACACACCACACCTACACTACACCTACACTACACTAACACTACACTACACTACACTACACTACACTACACTGGCACTACACTAACACTACACTAACACTACACTAACACTACACTAACACTACACTACACTAACACTACACTACACTAACACTACACTAACACTACACTACACTACACTAACACTACACTAACACTAACACTACACTACACTAACACTACACTAACACTACACTACACTACACTAACACTACACTAACACTACACTACACTACACTCCACTAACACTACACTACACTAACACTACACTACACTGGCACTACACTACACTACACTAACACTACACTACACTAACACTACACTACACTAACACTACACTACACTAACACTACACTAACACTACACTACACTATCACTACACTATCACTACACTACACTATCACTACACTACACTATCACTACACTAACACTATCACTACACTATCACTACACTACACTATCACTACACTATCACTACACTACACTACACTATCACTACACTACACTATCACTATCACTACACTATCACTACACTACACTATCACTACACTACACTATCACTACACTACACTACACTATCACTACACTACACTACACTAACACCACACTACACTACACTAACACTACACTACACTACACTACACTAACACTACACTACACTAACACTACACTACACTAACACTACACTAACACTACACTAACACTACACTACACTAACACTACACTACACTACACTAACACCACACTACACTACACTAACACTACACTACACTACACTAACACTACACTAACACTACACTAACACTAACACTACACTAACACTACACTACACTAACACTACACTACACTAACACTACACTAACACTACACTAACACTACACTACACTACATTAACACTACACTAACACTACACTAACACTACACTAACACTACACTACACTACACTAACACTACACTACACTAACACCACACTAACACTACACTACACTACACTACACTACACTACACTAACACTACACTACACTAACACTACACTAACACTAACACTACACTACACTACACTACACTAACACTACACTAACACTACACTACACTAACACTACACTACACTAACACTACACTAACACTACACTAACACTACACTACACTATACTAACACTACACTAACACTAACACTACACTACACTACACTAACACTACACTACATTAACACTACACTACACTGGCACTACACTACATTAACACTACACTACACTAACACTACACTAACACTAACACTACACTACACTACACTAACACTAACACTACACTAACACTACACTACCACTACACTACACTGGCACTACACTACATTAACACTACACTACACTAACACTACACTAACACTACACTACACTACACTACACTAACACTAACACTACACTAACACTACACTACACTAACACTAACACTACACTACACTAACACTACACTACACTAACACTACACTACACTACACTAACACTACACTACACTGGCACTACACTACATTAACACTACATTAACACTACACTACACTAACACTACACTAACACTACACTACACTAACACTACACTACACTGGCACTACACTACATTAACACTACACTACACTAACACTACACTAACACTACACTACACTAACACTACACTGGCACTACACTACATTAACACTACACTAACACTACACTACACTGGCACTACACTAACACTACACTGGCACTACACACATAACAGCACAGAAGAGGCTGAAGATACTCCACTCTACATACTACAGTGAGACCCCTAACAGTGGGAATCACAGTGTGAAGGAGACCCCTAACAGTGGGAATCACAGTGTGAAGGAGACCCCTAACAGTGGGAATCACAGTGTGAAGGAGACCCCTAACAGTGGGAATCACAGTGTGAAGGAGACCCCTAACACCGCAGGCTATTTTTAGGGTTACTTGTATTTTACCAGCCTAGTCTCACTGAGATGAAGATGTGCATTTAATAGATACCTCAGACCTCCTTGTCTTCCAGGGAATCACGCTTTGCTCCAGACAGTCTGTCTCATATTGTGGTATTGAATGAGGTCACAGAACGGCAGACAGTTTGTTGGTCTACGGGATGTTCTGACGGAGCCTGGGCCTTTATCAAGCCTTTTCCCTCTTGTGTTTGGCTGTGTTAAGGAGCGGTGACATCATGGTGCTACCTCAGCTTCCCTCCCTTTAATGAAGGAACGTGACGGTGTTAAAATGTGATTTACATCAGTCACTGATACTACAGGGCTCCTCCCCTCTGAAACATGTGACCTTCTATTCCTGTGACCTTCTATTCTGCCCTCCTGAGAGGGTGTCATTCAGCCTGGGTTGCTTTACTTTACCCAAATGTCATCATATGTTATCAAGGCTTTTACTAATCTAGTGTCCTCTACTAGTGTCCTATCTCATTAATACTGAACATGGTTCTGTAGATGTGTCACATGATGGCCACTAGGTGGTGCCAGGTCACAGTGTCTGTATGTATTTACTAACCCACATCTCCTCTATCTCTCTCCCCTCAGGAGTGTACAGCAGAAGCACAGGCAGGATGTCTATCTCCTCTAGTTTAACCAGGAGTCTCTCTGTGTAAAGACTCTATTCACCTATCACTAACGGTCTCTCTCTACCCTCAGGAATCTGTGTCGTCAGCACCACGATGTCTTTAATAATCTATATATCTCTGTTAACTCAGGAGTCCTTACAGCAGAAAGCACCAGGTTGTCTTTAATAATCTATATATCTCTGTTAACTCAGGAGTCCTTACAGCAGAAAGCACCAGGATGTCTTTAATAATCTATATATCTCTGTTAACTCAGGAGTCCTTACAGCAGAAGCGCAGGCAGTTGTGTAGTCAGCACGAGGATGCCAGGGAGTTGAAGGAGAATCTGGACAGGCGGGAGCGTGTGGTACTGGACATCCTGGGTGGGTACCTGACTGGGCCGCAGCTTAGAGACTACCAGCACTTCGTCTGTATGAAACCAGCCCTGCTGATCCGCCAGAGACACCTGGATGAGCTCCTTAAGCAGTGGGATGAACAGCTCAGCAGGCTGGCTGAGAGTATCCCTCCAGGGGACCACCAGGCCCAGCCCAGCTCACCTATCCCTGGGTTGAACCCCAGCCTCGGCCCTAACCTTAGAGCTCCCAGCCCTAACCTTAGAGCTCCCAGCCCTAACCTTAGAGCTCCCAGCCCTAACCTTAGAGCTCCCAGCCCTAACCTTAGAGCTCCCAGCCCTAACCTTGGTCCTACCCACACAGTCCGCTCCACCACTGTGACATCACTGTGACATCACCCCAACAACAACACTGCTCCTGGTCACTCCTACAGTTGCTGTGTCTCTGACCCAGTGGGAGGAGCACCATGAGTCTGGCGAGCAAGATGCAACAGTACTTGATTGAAGAGAGAGACATGCTCTATATGGAGCAGTAAGGATGTCTGTCGGTCTGTCCCCTTGTTGTAGACAGACAGGTAGACAGGCAGACAGACAGGCAGACAGACAAGCAGACAGACAGACAGACAGACAGACAGACAGACAGACAGACAGGCAGACAGACAGACAAGCAGACAGACAGACAGACAGACAGACAGGCAGACAGACTGCATTCAGACAGACAGGCAGACAGACTGCATTCAGACAGACTGCAGACAGACAGACTGCATTCAGACAGACTGCAGACAGACAGGCAGACAGACAGGCTGCATTCAGACAGTCTGCATTCAGACAGACTGCATTCAGACAGACAGGCAGACAGACAGACTGCATTCAGACAGACTGCATTCAGACAGACTGCATTCAGACAGACAGGCAGACAGACAGACTGCATTCAGACAGACTGCATTCAGACAGACTGCATTCAGACAGACAGGCAGACAGACAGACTGCATTCAGACAGACTGCATTCAGACAGACTGCATTCAGACAGATTGCATTCAGACAGATTGCATTCAGACAGACTGCATTCAGACAGACCGCATTCAGACAGATTGCATTCAGACAGACTGCATTCAGACAGACAGGCAGACAGACAGATTGCATTCAGACAGACTGCATTCAGACAGACTGCATTCAGACAGACAGGCAGACAGACAGATTGCATTCAGACAGATTGCATTCAGACAGACTGCATTCAGACAGACTGCATTCAGACAGACTGCATTCAGACAGACAGGCAGACAGACAGACTGCATTCAGACAGACTGCATTCAGACAGACTGCATTCAGACAGACCGCATTCAGACAGACTGCATTCAGACAGACAGGCAGACAGCATTCAGACAGACAGGCAGACAGACAGACCGCATTCAGACAGATTGCATTCACGATCAATGCATTATTGTGCCTCTATTTATGCTTCCTATGTTACTCAAGCTTTTTCACATATTTGTATTCTGACTGGCCACTCAGCATGTCTTTGGTTGATTCAATACACTGTTGAAGTACCTAGTTGTATTCATACGAGTGGATCAAAGCTTTGAGAGTAACGATGGTGGATGTACAACTTCCTGTCAAGAAATGTTGTTCCCCATATATTTATAACATTACTACTGCCTTTACGTTTGTATATCACTACATCTGAGCACTTTTTTTGGGCAGTTTAACTACTGATTGGTCAGAATGGTCAGAATCACAGAACTAGAATGGCTTCTATTTCTCATTCTGTTCCTATTGGTTCAGGAGGAACCGGACCTGAAAAATCTAATCAAATCAAATAGGCCTGTTTTCTTTACCAACATAATAGCACGCTCTCACACATATTAATATGTAGTCACAATCTAAGGCAATATTATGCTTCAAACACTTCTAATTCAGACTCGAAAATGATAGTTCATGATAAAAGCTACCA
This sequence comes from Salvelinus namaycush, assembly GCF_016432855.1. Taxonomy (NCBI): domain Eukaryota; kingdom Metazoa; phylum Chordata; class Actinopteri; order Salmoniformes; family Salmonidae; genus Salvelinus; species Salvelinus namaycush. The sequence goes on from NC_052309.1 coordinate 3,371,406, forward strand.
TGGCATTGACAACAACTGCTATTATTATTTATATTATAAAAAAAGGAATGCAAGTGGCTGTACATATGGTGTCTGCTAACCTCTTATGATTTTTAATATGTAGATGACAACAACAACAAAAACATTTTATATTTTTTGGAAACTGAAAAAAAAACATGTGAAATTTAAAACAAATGTGATTTCTCTCAGAGAAGGCAAGGTGATGTCATAATGATGTCATGTTCTAGAACTTGTGAAATCAACAAAACATTTCACCATGTCATTGGAATTAGGTTAAAAGTTGGGTGAAAAACAGACTAAATATCCTTTTGTGGATGACTTTTTGCAAATCTAAACTGTTTTCTACGTTGATTTAACATCATCATATTGATTTGTTGGGTTGAAATGACGTGGAAACAACCTTGATTCAACCAGTTTTTGCCCCGTGGGAAGTGTGTGTGTGTGTGTGTGTGTGTGTGTGTGTGTGTGTGTGTGTGTGTGTGTGTGTGTGTGTGTGTGTGTGTGTGTGTGTGTGTGTGTGTGTGTGTGTGTGTGTGTGTGTGTGTATAGAGTCCTGTGACTCCTTGCTTGTTTCCCCTCCACCAAAATGTACTATGCCAATTGATAATGTTGTGTCCTTTTGAGAGAACCTTTTAAAGCATCTACAGATTATCCTAATTTCAGTCAAATATACTGTATCAGGCACATATTCATGTTAATATTTTCACCAATAATGGTGCCATCCATATTTTTCTTCATAGCTTTTCAGAAGCATAACTGAATTCTCAGATTTGACAGATTTTCCTAATCAAAATTCCATGTATCAATTGTGCTTTACGAAGCGTAGGAGAAGGGAGGCTGATTGGAAAAAAGATCCTTGTTTTACAAATAAATCTATTTTTAAACAGAGCCTTTGTTGTTGTCTTTCTGTACTTTGACTAACTATTCTATAATGTCATCAGCCATGTTGTATCTGTTCTGTTATTGATGAGATTAGATCAATTTTATTGTCCCTGAAGGGACGTGTTAGCCTGGTCCCAGATATGTTGTCTCCTTCTATAGCCTGGTCCCAGATCTGTTGTCTCCTTCTATAACCTGGTCCCAGATCTGTTGTCTCATTCTATAGCCTGGTCCCAGATCTGTTGTCTCCTTCTATAGCCTGGTCCCAGATCTGTTGTCTCCTTCTATAGCCTAGTCTCAGATCTGTTGTCTCCTTCTATAACCTGGTCCCAGATCTGTTGTCTCCTTCTATAGCCTGGTCCCAGATCTGTTGTCTCCTTCTATAGCCTGGTCCCAGATCTGTTGTCTCCGTCTATAGCCTGGTCCCAGATCTGTTGTCTCCGTCTATAGCCTGGTCCCAGATCTGTTGTCTCCTTCTATAGCCTGGTCCCAGATCTGTTGTCTCCGTCTATAGCCTGGTACCAGATCTGTTGTCTCCGTCTATAGCCTGGTCCCAGATCTGTTGTCTCCGTTTATAGCCTGGTCTCAGATCTGTTGTCTCCTTCTATAGCCTGGTCCCAGATCTGTTGTCTCCTTCTATAGCCTGGTCCCAGATCTGTTGTCTCCTTCTATAGCCTGGCCCCAGATCTGATGTCTCCTTCTATAGCCTGGTCCCAGATCTGTTGTCTCCGTCTATAGCCTGGTCCCAGATCAGTTTGTGCTCCATAGCTCATTGTCAGATGTCAACCCAAATGTGACAATGAGTGGACATGATAGCACCAACAGACTGGCACTCAGGCTAGATTGGGCATGATAGCACCAACAGACTGGCACTCAGGCTAGATTGGGCATGATAGCACCAACAGACTGGCACTTAGGCTAGATTGGGCATGATAGCACCAACAGACTGGCACTCAGGCTAGATTGGGCATGACAGCACCAACAGACTGGCACTCAGGCTAGATTGGGCATGATAGCACCAACAGACTGGCACTCAGGCTAGGGACATTTGTCTTGGACATTCAAGTTAAGTCATACAGCAACATGTTGCTTTTATTGTTATTTTTTTAATGTTATTTATTTAACCTTTATTTAACGAGGCACGTCAGTTGAGAACAAATTCTTATTTACATTGACGTCCTACCCCGGCCAAACCCGTACGACGCTGGGCAAATTGTGTGCCGCCCTATGGGACTCCCAATGCGAAACAGTCTGCTTGTGTGAAGTGTGTGTGTGTTGCAGTTCACGTTCCACATCCTAGAAGTTGACTGGTCCACTGACTGTCCTAGTGACTTGACTTGTGGACTATTTGCCCTCAGGAGAGCACATTAACCCAGTGTAACATGATAGCTCAACATAGCAGTGTCAGAGTGCTGGTAGGACTTGTCATAATATTCTCACCCTTCCTCCCACTGTTAAAGGGATATTTCACCCAAATTACAACAACAAAAATTTCACACATAATTTCCAAATCATCCAAATGTATCTCAAATTGATTGTGATGATCAATGAAGTCACTTGTAGATTAATTGAACATGATGCAGCACTTACCGTGAATGCAGTCTTCGCTATCGTGGGAACATTGCCTTTAAATGTCAATCACGCTGTAACGCTGAACTTCAGCGAAACGGATTGAATAGAGCCCTAAACCAAAGCATGGATTGCTGTCATACCAGGTCCATAGACTCCTACAGGGTTAGAAAACCAATAGACTATCCCTATAATTCCCTCCTAACTGCCTGTTGTATTACAGGTTGAGAGAAATAGTCAGGTCTGCGTTCAGCATGACAACATTGTGGAACGTTCAGATAGAAATTAGTTTTGTAGAACAGACATGCCTCTCTGACATGTAGGGTAAATCATGTCTGCTCTGCTTCATGATGTTTCTATCTGCAAAATTCCAGAAGGTTTGTCCACTGAACGAGGTCTTGGTTGTTGACAGGAATCAGATCACAGGGGTGTGTAACCTTTATTTTAACTTGATGAAGTCAGTTAAAGAACAAATTCTTATTTACAATGACGGCCTACCTCGGCCAAACCTGGACGACGCTGGGCCAATTGTGTGCCGCCCTATGGGACTCCCAATCACGGACGGATGTGATACAGCCTGGATCCGAACCAGGGACTGTAGATGCAGTGCCTTAGACCGCTGAGCCACTGGAGAGCCCATGCTACAACAGTAAACAGCAGAGGTGACACAAACAGCTATGTGTTGACAATAATCTTTGAAGAAATGCTAACAACTATAGCAGTTAATATACAATGATATGCTTTTTATTCATAGAAAAGTAAAGCTGTAGACAATGTCAAACAGGTTATGCAATACACTGCTTGATATCACTGCAGCCTCCCATTAACACCCAGTGACAATATAATTTTGTTTAGTTTTTTCCATTAAGAGCAAAACAAATGTACAGTACATGTAAGTTTTGAGTATTAGGTGTGTCCCCCAAATGGCACCCTATTCCCTATATGGGCCCTGGTCAAAAGTAGTGCACTATATAGGGAATAGGTTTCCATTTGTAAATTAGCCTTTGTTAGCCCTCTCTCTGCAAGTTAAAGTTTAACACAGGTTAACATTTCATTTTGATCAACAACAGTAGTGTTGGAGACTAAATAAATAAATAAATAAGAGTGTTTAAAGGGATACTTCTACTAGCGTGCTAGCAGATACCATAGACTTTCAGGCATTGCGTTAACGCTAGTTAGCATTGGCTCGCAAAACTACCTCTAACTTCCTTAATACTGGACACAGAGCCGTCTCCTGACTCTGGGGAAGTAGATAACGGGCCTCATCAAAATATCCCTTCATGGAAATGGCTTCAGAGCTACATCAAATACCAGTCTGGATTGTTGAAGCACCTCAGGACATGAGGTATCATAAAAACATGATTTAAGTGCACATGGAGAAAACAGTTCATGTGAGTACTGTCTAAGCCTTGTCGTGTCAATCAAAAGTGAATAAAGACAAGCAATCTATACTGAGTGAACCTCCAACATTGTACAAGATAAGCAACCTGGTGCAACTGAAGGGAAGGATTCCTGACATTTTAGTGCAGTCAGATGATGCAATACACAGTGCTACTTTGAAAGGCCTTTGAACAAAGGAAGAACAAAAAAAAAAAGTCCTCTCACTACCACATTCCAGAGTCAGGTCACATCACTTGAAATCTGAACCCACTTTAGCGCTAACAACTGACACACAGTACACTTTTGTTAGAGAAAAGGTATAAAATAAAAAAGAGTATTCTTTGGTCATTGAAAAGGAGCACACTAGAATGGAAGCCATTTCCCCAGCAGCAAATAAACAAAAGCTACTCACCACAATAAACAAAATAGCAAAGCAATTATACCGAGGTATCATAGTTTAATACAATCCCTTTAGGAACTCCAACTTACATGACTGATTCTATTGCTTTGTGTCATGATAGGATTTCACAAGTGATAGTTGATGCCACGTCATAATCCAAATCACAATACGTTCATTTAGACAGCTCAATAATATAATCCCCACCCTCTTATTTATTTGGTCTTACATTTATTTTTATTTTTTTAAATAAATGGAAAAACATTTGAAATAACCAAGAAAGTTTTTAAGTGGCAAATCAAAGTGGTAAATACCCCAAACGGCTTACTTAAAGTAAGAGCCTTGAGCTGTGTGGTAGATCTTGTCAGTAGCCACATCCTCAGAGCAGGCAGACTCACCCGAACGTTCACGCTGTTCTCACACAAAGGAGTCAGGAGACTGAGATCCTGGGAACTTCACCAGGGTTTTATGCTTGAGGAACCCAGTGATGGACGTGGACTTCTTTACCGTGGCCGAGGTTGCAGCGTGCCTTGTGGGTCTCTCCCCTGAGGACTGGGGTGTGGCGCTACCCCCCGTGGAAGTCCAGCAGTGAGGGCCCCCTAGCATCTGTAACAGGTCCTTGGGGCCGGTCTGGCCCAGGTACTGCCAGGCCTTCTTCCCACTGGTATCCCTGAGGGCCACGTTAGCCCTGAACTTATAAACAAGCAGTCGGATCATCTTCTTGTTCCCGTGGATGGAGGCCAGGTGAAGAGGCGTGTAGCCACAGGTAGTCTTCACATCCACGTCCAGTTTCAACCCGGCTTTGTTGACTCCGTACCAGAGTGTGTTGAGGACCCGGTGGTCTCCATGTTTAGCGATCCAGTGCAGGATGGTATAACCAGTGATGAAGTCTCTCTTGGTGAGGAGGCTGGGTTCATCTCTGAACAGGGTGTAGATGTCGGTCCAGGTCCCAGTGGCGCCCTTCACCAGCCAGTCATGTTCCTTCTCCTCCAGGGGGACCAGATCGTGGCGGTGGAAGTAGGAGCTGTCATGGCCGCCAGAGTTAGAGGCTCCGTTCAGGCTCTTGTTACTGGAGGCCCCGGAGTGCATCTCCCGCCTCAGGTCTCTGTAGCTGGGTGTACGAGAGGTGGGGGTGGAGAAGGAGTGGCTGATGCTGAGGTTGGAGGAGAGGAGGTGGAGGCGGTGGTGCCGTGCCGAGACGCTGTCCTCCGGGAACAGTTGGTCCAGGTCGGCGCCGAGGCTGCGACACATACGGCTGCGGAACCGGCTGCTGATTCGCCGAACAGGGGCTCGGAGGAGGTGCTCGGGGTCTGAACCAGGAAGAGAGATGGACTCAATGGACTTGGACCCATTGTCATCATGGAGATGACCTGTGGAGTGGTGCCATGACAACGCTCTGTTCGCCTCATCGTCAAGGTAACCGGTGGAGTGATGGTGAGGCCAGGGCGCTCTCCTCTCGGCGCGGTGCATCTGAGAGAGCAGATTGGCCTCCTGAGCACGGCAGAGCACCTCGTGCACTTTGACCCTCTGCTGCTCACCTGGGTAGTTCAGGCCCTGGTAGCTGAGGGTTTCATTGCTGGCCCACTCCTCTCTAGGGGAGCGCTGGGGCCACTCATCCCTGGAGTCCAGTGACTGGGCTAGGGAGAGACTGCTGTGGCTGTGGCTGAAGGAGAAGTCAGAGCTGCCCTGGTGGTGGTGGTGCTCAGGGTACCCAGACCCACCCGTAGACCCAGCAGGAGTGTGGTACTGGTAGGCAGAGTCCAGGGATAGGCTGCATGGGAAAGGCAGGGTCTGGGCTCCGGACTGGGTAACAGCAGCTCTTCCTTCTTCCGGATACTGGATGTCAGGAACAGGGGCTGGGACTCCATCCTTCTGTGGTATAGGTAGGCTGCCATTGCTCTGCGTCAGCTGAGAGGCAGGTGTAGCGTGCAGTGGAGCTGCTGGGACTCCATCCTTCTGTGGTATAGGTAGGCTGACATTGCTCTGCGTCAGCTGAGAGGCAGGTGTAGCGTGCAGTGGAGCTGCTGGGAGTCCATCTTGTTTTGGTCTGGGCTGCTGTGGGATCCTATGGTGGAGGTGGTAACTGCCATCCAAGTTGCCATTACTCCGCGTCACCTGGGGGTCAGGGGTCAGGGGAGCGTGTGGAGCAGCAGAAGGACTGTAACCATCAGATAAACAAGGAGAGGAGCTGGCATGCTCTAGAGTGGTGAGCAGTGGCCATCCTGTAGCTGCTCTTCTGTGGTCAGCTTCAGAAGTTTTCCTCTGTGGCTGCACTGTATTCTGTGGCACCTGTGTTAGGTGAGGCGCTGGAGGTTTCACCTCTGTGTATAGGAACTCAGGGGGCGGATAGGACCTCTTCCTCTTTGGTTCTTTTGACTGCTGGCCAAGTTTGGAACCGCTGACGTAAATACCTTTGTGATTCAGTTCCCATTCTGCTTCAAAGCTCTGACCACTCCCATCTTCTGACCCCTTTGATATTGATGCATTGTACGATGGGAGGAATGGTGCATCTCTGTTGTATATAGGAGGTGGCGCATGGTCTGGCACATGTGGCGAGGAGCATTGGATAGGCTTTTCGTAATTGATAGTTGTTTCCACATTGTTGTTGTCGACAATTCCAGCCGAGGCTAATACCTTGTCGGTGAGTTGGTTGGTGTCGCCTGGTGGAACGTGTAATTCATGAAAGTGGGTCTCAATCAGTCCCTTCTGACCTCTCTGCTGGTTTCGGTTTACCGGAGTTCTCGATGACTGGACTCTTTCTCTCCGTCTCGCCTGTGGCTCCGGTTGTTGTCTAGCGGGAGGCCTGGGTGAATGGTATGCGGAGGCGATGTCTCCAGCAACCTGCCCCAGACATTTCTTCCTTAGCACAACGTATGATACTCCCTCTTCTGGTTTCACCACAGCCACAGAGTTCACAAACGTTTTAAACAGTTGCCGGTTGTGCGTCTGGTTCTCGTGGTCGCGTAGGAAAGTGTTGAAGTGCGCCAACAGTTCAGAGTTCTTCACTCTCCCACCCTTGAATTGGAGAAAGTGCAACACCGAATCCTGAGTAAAATCGGTAGCCATTCTGTCTGTTTGCTTGCTTCAAGTTTCAAAGTTCAATTGATTGTCACGTTTTTTTCTTCTGCGGCAGCAACAATTAACTCCACCCCATCTGAACATGTTTCACTCCACCTGCACACTTGAGCTTCAGTCAACATGCCGTTAGCCTTGCGCATGAAATGTCACGTTATATAAATTGCCTACCATACGCTGGGCTACATTTCAATGTTGAAATTTGAAGAAAGGACTAATCATAACCTACAGCCTTCGCCTGGTCAACGCCTATCACTAAAGCGCATGCTGCAGTCAGGCCTGAATCCATTCATTGCAGGAATCTGTTCTCTTATCATACACGTTGACGAAAGAATCATTATAGGGACTGGGAAAACGACCCTGAATTCGTCCCAAATGGCAAGCCCCTATCTCAATTAAGGTAGTCACCCTTCCATCGTGTTTTTATTAAGTTGATGTACATTGTATATGTTCTGCAAAATGGTGATTTTTTTTATATCGAGTAACAAATTACATGAGTTTGTTAAACGTTTTTCTTTATTGGTGCCACAAGGTGTACCAGCAGAGCATAGGCAGTTACCAGCACCCAAGAAAAAGACAGCTGCTTTTTGCAATAAATACAAAACATGTCATTTCTGAACAGTGAAGATGAGGTATTATGGTGGATTCCTCTTCATCTCTCTTGTAACAAAAGCTGTTCATCTTAAAACAATACACAAACTGGGTAAAAAACCAAAACATCTGTATTGCTTCACTGAGTAAAATGAATGCTCTTTCATCAGTAATAGGATTCTGTTATCTTCTTTGCTTTTACTACTACACTGTGATGGGACAAATACATGAAGGTTGTGGACAGAGGATATTTAGATTAAGTTAAAAAATATATTATAAACAAATCAATCAGTACTTCAGACAAATCACCTTTTTCCTACTTTGGCAGGTTAACACAGTTATCTAGTATAAACACATTTACATTCAAATCAAACTTTGACGTGACAAGTTTTGTGAAATATTAAAGAAACACGCTGAGGAAAGGAAGGAAAGAAAACAAATATGTAACTTACAGAAGAGGCTTTAGGTTGAACGACAGAAATAAGATGACATGACCTTAAATTAGTCAAGGAAAATCTCTTACACAGAATCACTGGGAGAAAGACAAGATTTATATCAATATTTTTTTTTTTTAATCCTTTTATATTCAACAAATATTTATGAAATAGCAGCTTCTTTTTCCTTTCGTGCCTGGTACGGTGGGTTAATGCCCATGACTGCTGGAACCCTGGGAACACTTGGACACCTCTTCCTTGCAGATCAGATAAGATGACGAGAAGGCCTTGGTTTCTTTCTCTTCTCTATGTGACACTGACGGGTTGGAGAGGGGGCAAGGGGGAATTGTTGCCCTCCTGCCTGACTAGCAGGACACTGCACCCCCCTAGAGGCCCCTCCCCCGTTACCACCGCCCCCTCCGGAGGGCCCCCGCTCTCGTCGCTGTAGAGCCGCTTGATATCGTCGTAGAATTCGTCGACCTCCATCTCCTCCACCTGAAAAATAATAATAACAATAATAGATTACATTTGTATAGAGCTTTTTTTTTTTTTTTTTTAAATCGGTGTTCTCAAAAGCTACTTAGGCAAAAACATAATACAAATCAAATGTTACTGGACACACTTTCACATGGTTTTATTGGCCTCTGGCAGCCAGATGGCAGGAGTTCAGTTTGCATCAAATATCAATAGCTCAATCAAATTACAATTAGTCACATGACCGAATACAACAGGTGTAGACTTTACAGTGAAATGCTTACGAGCCCATTCCCAACAACTGAGAGTTAAAGACAAATATTTGCACACACAAAAAAATAAGGAAATAGGACAATAAAAAACAATAACATGGCTATATACAAGGAGTACCAGTACGGAGTCAATGTGCAGGGGTACCAGGTAGTAACATGGCTATATACAAGGAGTACCAGTACGGAGTCAATGTGCAGGGGTACCAGGTAGTAACGTGGCTATATACAAGGAGTACCAGTACCGAGTCAATGTGCAGGGGTACCAGGTAGTAACATGGCTATATACAAGGAGTACCAGTACCGAGTCAATGTGCAGGGGTACCAGGTAGTAACATGGCTATATACAAGGAGTACCAGTACCGAGTCAATGTGCAGGGGTACCAGGTAGTAACGTGGCTATATACAAGGAGTACCAGTACGGAGTCAATGTGCAGGGGTACCAGGTAGTAACGTGACTATATACAAGGAGTACCAGTACGGAGTCAATGTGCAGGGGTACCAGGTAGTAACGTGGCTATATACAAGGAGTACCAGTACGGAGTCAATGTGCAGGGGTACCAGGTAGTAACGTGGCTATATACAAGGAGTACCAGTACGGAGTCAATGTGCAGGGGTACCAGGTAGTAACGTGACTATATACAAGGAGTACCAGTACCGAGTCAATGTGCAGGGGTACCAGGTAGTAACGTGGCTATATACAAGGAGTACCAGTACGGAGTCAATGTGCAGGGGTACCAGGTAGTAACGTGGCTATATACAAGGAGTACCAGTACGGAGTCAATGTGCAGGGGTACCAGGTAGTAACGTGGCTATATACAAGGAGTACCAGTACGGAGTCAATGTGCAGGGGTACCAGGTACTAACGTGACTATATACAAGGAGTACCAGTACGGAGTCAATGTGCAGGGGTACCAGGTAGTAACGTGGCTATATACAAGGAGTACCAGTACGGAGTCAATGTGCAGGGGTACCAGGTAGTAACATGACTATATACAAGGAGTACCAGTACGGAGTCAATGTGCAGGGGTACCAGGTAGTAACATGACTATATACAAGGAGTACCAGTACCGAGTCAATGTGCAGGGGTACCAGGTAGTAACATGACTATATACAAGGAGTACCAGTACCGAGTCAATGTGCAGGGGTACCAGGTAGTAACATGGCTATATACAAGGAGTACCAGTACGGAGTCAATGTGCAGGGGTACAAGGTAGTAACATGACTATATACAAGGAGTACCAGTACGGAGTCAATGTGCAGGGGTACCAGGTACTAACGTGGCTATATACAAGGAGTACCAGTACGGAGTCAATGTGCAGGGGTACCAGGTAGTAACGTGGCTATATACAAGGAGTACCAGTACGGAGTCAATGTGCAGGGGTACCAGGTAGTAACATGGCTATATACAAGGAGTACCAGTACGGAGTCAATGTGCAGGGGTACCAGGTAGTAACGTGGCTATATACAAGGAGTACCAGTACGTATTTAAAGTTATTGACGGTCTCCACGGCAGCCCTGTTGATTAGGATGGGGGCGTGTCCAGCCTGGTTCCTCCTGAAGTCCGCAATCAGCTCCTTTGTTTCGCTACCGTTGAGGGAGAGGTTGTTTACCTCGCACCACGCCGTCAGAGTGCCTACCTCCTCTCTGTAGACCGTCTCGTCGTTGTTGGTAAATCAGGCCTACTACTGTCGTGTCGTCAGCCAACTTCATGACGGAGCCGGAGCTGTGTGAGGGCACTCATTCTTGGGTATACAGGAAATACAGGAGGACGCACCATTGGGGGTGTAACAGTTTAACTTTACGGCGTCCCCTCGCCCCGACCCGGGCGCGAACCAGGGACCCTCTGCATACATCAACAACGGTCGCCCACGAAGCATCGTTACCCATCGCTCCACAAAGGCCGCGGCCCTTGCAGAGCAAGGGGAACCACTACTTCAAGGTTTCAGAGCAAGTAACGTCACCGACTGAAAGGCTGCTAGCGCGCACCACCGCTACCTAGCTAGCCATTTCACATCGGTTACATGGGGCCCCCGTGTTGAGAATCAGTGTCGAGGACGTAATGTCTACCTTCGGCACCTGGGGGCCGCCCGTCAGGAAGTCCAAGACCCAGTTGCATAGGGAGGAGTTCAGACCAAGGGCTGTGAGCTTTGTAATGAGCTAATAGGGCACTATGGTATTGAAGGGCAAGCTGTAGTCGATGAACAGCATCCTCACATATGCATTCCTTATGGACGACGCAATCGTATGTGTCAGGGTGGGAGGCGAATTGGAGAGGGTCGAGTGTGTCGGGGAGGGAGGAGGTGATATGGTCTTCGACTAGCCTCTCGAAGCACTTCATGATGACAGAAGAGAGTGCTTCTGGTTGGTAGTCATTCAGTTCAGTTTCTTTCCCTTTCTTGGGCACTCCGTAGTGTTCTTGGGCACAAGGATGATAATTGACATCTTGAAGCAGGTGGGTATAGCAGCCTGAGCTAGGGAGAGGTTGAAAATGTCAGAGAACACAGCAGCCAGCTAGGGACGGCTAGGGATGCCATCAGGGCCAGCAGCCTTGCAAGGGTTAACAGGTTTAAATGACTTAGTGGCAAGAAAAAAAGTGTGTGAACCCTTTGGAAATCTCTGGATTTCTGCATAATTTGGTCATGAAATTTGATCTGATCTTCATCTAGGTTACAACAATAGACAAACAAAGTCTGCTTAAACTAATAACAAACAAACAATTATACGTGTTGAGGGTCAACATGGAGGATGGGTTGTTGCCTACCCTCATCACCTGGGGGCGGCCGGGTCAAGAAGCCTAGGATCCAGTTGTAGAGGGAGGTGTTCAGTCCCAGGGTTATTAACTTACGTGATGAGCTTTGAGGGCACTATTGTGTTGAACACTGAGCTGTAGTCAATGAACAGCATTCTCGCATAGGCGTTCCTTTCATCCAGGTGGGAAAGGAAAGTGTCGAGTGCAATAGAGAACGCGTCATCTGTGGATCTGTTGGGGCGGTATGCGAATTGGACTAAGTTCAGGGTTTCTGGGATGATGGTGTTTATGTGAGCCATGACAGGCCTTTCAAAGCATTTTATGGCAGTAGTCAGACAGGTTACCGTGGCATTCTGAGGCACAGGGACTATGGTGGTTTGGTGGAAAAATGTAGGCATTACAGACTGGGTCAGAGAGGTTAAGCGCATGTTCGGAGTACGCGTCCTGGTATTACGTCTGGCCCTGTGAATGTTAACCTGTTTAAAGGTCTTGCTCACATTGGCTACGGAGAGAGCATGATCATACAGTCCTCCGGAACAGCTGGCACTCCCACGCATGGTTCAGTGTTGCTTGCCTCGAAGTGAGCATAGAAGGCATTTCGCTGGTCTGGTAGGCCCACGTCACTGGGCAGCTCTTGGCTTGGTTTCCCTTTGTAATCCGTGATCGTTTCCAAGCCTTGCCATATCCGACGAGCCTCAGTGCTGGTGTAGTAGGATTCCATCTTAGTCCTATATTGACCCTTTGTATGCTTGATGGTTCGTCAGAGGGCGTAGAGGGATTATTAAAAGCGTCCGAGAAAATTGTCCTGCTCCTTGAAAGTAGCAGCTCTAGCCTTTACCTCAGTGCGGATGTTGCCTATAATCCATGGCTTCTGGTTGGGATATGTGCGTACGGTCACTGTGGGGACAACGTCGTCAATGCACTTATTAATGAAGCCGGTGACAGATGTGGTAAACTCCTTAATGGCATCGGATGAATCCCGGAACATATTCCAGTCTGTGCTAGCGAAACAGTCCTGTAGCTTAGCATCCACTTCATCGGACCACTTGCGTATTGAGCACGTCACGGGTACATCCTGTTTGAGTTTTTGCTTGTAAGCGGGAAACAGGAGGATATAATTATAGTTTGATTTGCCAAATGGAGGGCGGGGGAGAGCTTTGTACGTGTCTCTGTGTGGAGTAAAGGTGTCTCTAGAGGTTTTATCCCTCTCTTTGCAGAGGTGACGTGCTGGTAGAAATGAGGTAAAACCGATAGCAACAGTGCTGAACTCTCTCCATTTACAGGCAATTTGTCTTACCGTGGACTGATGAACATCAAGGCTTTTAGAGATACTTTTGTAACTCTTTCAAGCTTTATGCAAGGCAACAATTCTTAATCTTAGGTTGTTACGGATACAGGTATCCTGTGTGTATCCTATGTGTATTTCTTTTCTCTCTTTCTCCCCTCACAGGTGGCAATCATCATTCCCCAATCAGAAGACACCTGCTCCTTTTCCATGAACCAATCACATCCCCTTGGTTTAAAAACCCTGTCAGTTGTTTTCTCTGGAGCTCAATCTCTCTGTAGATCTCTTGTTTGGTTTAGCAACTACATGTCACTTTGTCCGTTATCCTGTGAGTATTGTTTTGTTATGGTGTTTGACTGTTTGTTTGATGGTGGGAAAAGGGGGTACCAAGACAAGTCAACCATGGACATAGACAAAGTATTCCTACGGGTAGTGTAAGAACACTAGTTAGAACTGGGCGGACCACCCACTGTATTTTTGGTTAGTTAGTTACTCAGTATTGAAGTAGGCTAGTCTAGCTTAGGGGTGTTTGTGGTTAGGTAGTTAGCTGTATTGAAGTAGGCTAGTCTAGCTTAGGGGTGTTTTGGGATATTTGTTTCTTTCCTTGGGTCCAGCTCAGCCCCTTTTCCTGCCCCCCCCCCATTACCGTGTTTACCAAATAAACCATGAGTGTTTGACGGTAATTTAGTTGTCTGTGGTTTTTCGTTCTCACTGTTACATTTTCACTATTATACTTTGCATGAGTTATGTTACGGGTCTCGTTACCATCCCCCCTAGACTGCCGGGCCAAAGGGATTCGTAACATAGGTCTTCTAAAAATATAACACAAAAATAACACCATTGGTCAGGAGCCCGTAGAAACCGCAGCCATTCCCTCCGGCGCCATTCTCGTCATACCATAAAAACAACATGCATTTCGTTTTTACGGAAAGGGATCACCAAAATAATATTTGAAAATAAATACGGTTCTGCTGCAAAATTCACATAAACTTTAAGACGGAAGCAAACGGAAAACACGTCAGTCGCACATGGCGTCCCTCCAATCCCCCCCTTGCATTTAGAATCAAGGCAGGTAAAATAGCAATAGTAGGCTAAGGTAGGTAGGTGTTAAAAATACTTTACTCCGGTTGATGGAGTAGCCAAGCTCTCACCTTGCGCTTGGCTGAGAGCTTGCTGCGCAGGTGGACTTGGTGGGGTTGGTGGCGCGGCATGGGCGGACCGTGGACCCGGAGCAGGGTGGTGGAGGAGGAGACCCAGGAGAGGCTTCGGTCCCTGGGGTCTGTGACTGGGGAGTGGAGCCTGGTGCTGGACTCTCCTTCCCTGTCGCAGGGGTCTGGGGCCAGACTGGGGGTGGGGTGCAGGGGCTGGTAGATGTAGACAGTGTTGGGAGGCAGGGAAACTTCCTGTGTGGACAGGCGACGTGAAACCAGAGCTTGACAGCGGATGAGTTGAGAACTGTCGATCTAGAGGGGGAGTAAAATGAGAATCTTGATTATAATTATGTTATTGTGCATAAAAATGCAGGTAGACTATATTATGAAACCAATGGACAGCAACGGTTCCCAGGGGAATCCTGATAATTCCAGTGACTTAAAAAAAAAACATGGATTCGATACGTGGGAGGGACCACAACATCTATGTTATGTAAACATCCATATTTCCCCCCCTGGATTTGTTATGATTTCATTGAACAGATGGTGAGAGAAAGAGATGGGAGGTGAGTGTGATTGAACAGATGGTGAGAGAAAGAGATGGGAGGTGAGTGTGATTGAACAGATGGTGAGAGAGAGAGACATGGGAGGTGAGTGTGATTGAACAGATGGTGAGAGAGAGAGACATGGGAGGTGAGTGTGATTGAACAGATGGTGAGAGAGAGAGACATGGGAGGTGAGTGTGATTGAACAGATGGTGAGAGAAAGAGATGGGAGGTGAGTGTGATTGAACAGATGGTGAGAGAAAGAGAGATGGGAGGTGAGTGTGATTGAACAGATGGCGAGAGAAAGAGAGATGGGAGGTGAGTGTGATTGAACAGATGGTGAGAGAAAGAGAGATGGGAGGTGAGTGTGATTGAACAGATGGCGAGAGAAAGAGATGGGAGGTGAGTGTGATTGAACAGATGGTGAGAGAGAGAGACATGGGAGGTGAGTGTGATTGAACAGATGGCGAGAGAAAGAGAGATGGGAGGTGAGTGTGATTGAACAGATGGGGAGAGAAAGAGCGATGGGAGGTGAGTGTGATTGAACAAATGGTGAGAGAGAGATGGGAGGTGAGTGTGATTGAACAGATGGTGAGAGAAAGAGAGATGGGAGGTGAGTGTGATTGAACAGATGGTGAGAGAAAGAGAGATGGGAGGTGAGTGTGATTGAACAGATGGTGAGAGAAAGAGACATGGGAGGTGAGTGTGATTGAACAAATGGTGAGAGAGAGATGGGAGGTGAGTGTGATTGAACAGATGGTGAGAGAAAGAGAGATGGGAGGTGAGTGTGATTGAACAGATGGTGAGAGAAAGAGACATGGGAGGTGAGTGTGATTGAACAGATGGCGAGAGAAAGAGACATGGGAGGTGAGTGTCAAATAGGCAGTAGGTCAGACTAGAATCCACGTCAACATTGATAAATATGTGCGCTTTAGGCAGAAGCCCTTACTGTCTAACCGGCCCCTATCCAAACATGCTATTATACTGTACTGCAGGCCTAAATATGTTTTTCTGAGCAGGAGGATAGTGAGAGTTTAGTACCTGTGCTTTCCTGAGCAAGAGGACAGTGAGAGCCAGCCCGTCAGGGCAGATATTCTCCAGCTCCAGGGAGACGAGGGCCAGCGCCAGCATGGATCCCCGGGAGAGGGGCTGTAGCAGGGTGCTGTCGGCCAGGCAGTAGTGCAGCTGCTGGGTCAACACCGACAGGTGCTGCGACGGGTTACACCCCACCAGACCCACCACGAACCGGGACTTGCAAGACAGCACCATGGCATGGAACTGAAGGGGAACAGCAGTGTGTAAGAGAGTGGTGCTAGCAACACTAAGGTTATGGATTCACAACCTCGGATCCCCATAGGGATCGCATATACATAATAAACATACTAAAATGTATGCACTCGGGTTAACTGAGGGAGAACAGCAGATTATAGACAAAGAGTGACAGTTACAGTTGATGGAATTTAGCTGAATAAACACAAAACTGTGTTGTGATACATTTTCTAAGTCATGTTATAAAGTGGTAACCTATAGCTCATGAACAGGGCAGTATTCTGGTGGATACAGTCACGGGTAGGACTGAGCCAGATCCTCCACTGCAGGCTAGTTAGTGGTTCTAGTGGTGGTTCTGGCTAGGACAGAAGTATGAATGTGGTGACAGAATACAATACTCACAATGTGTAGAAATTCCAGCGGTGTGGCAGCGTGCAGGTCCCAGTTCAGTTTATCCAGAATGATCCTCTCCATTCTCAGTATCTCTGATGGGGAACAGCCACATCTGCTGCTGCTGGCCAAGTCACGCAGCAACGGCACACGCTGGGCACACACACACACAGAGAGCGAGACAGAGAAAAGAGAGAGAGACAAAGAGGACTTCTGGTTAGTTGGGTTCAACCCACTTTCTGCCAACTTGGTGTGTAGTTCTCTAGACTTCATCTATCATTACAACTATTGGAGCGAATCTTCAGTGAGCAACATTTCAGCATTTGGAAAATACATTTTTGTTGGGACGTTCATAAAATAGTTTGTTTTTAATACAGCTGCAAATCATATTGCCAAATGTTTGGATAACAAAGCTGAATAGAAATAAACAAATAATGTGACTAGTGAAGCACACTAAGGAAGGACTGATGGTGTGAGGCTAGGATGTATTCACCTCGTCTTCCTCGCTGGTTTTGGCAGCCAGGAAGTAACAGGCGATGGCGATGCAGCGGAGGTACTTTGGACGGGCCTAAGGAGAGGAGAGAGAGAGAGAGACAGGGTCAGGAGGACTTAGTGACGTCACTAGTACCCCGTGTCTAAACTCAGCATCCTGGGATTTACCTACTCTGTAAGGAAGGCAGCCCAGGTTAAAGACATTCTCCAGGACTACTACTCTGTAAGGAAGGCAGCCCAGGTTAAAGACATTCTCCAGGACTACTACTCTAAGGAAGGCAGCCCAGGTTAAAGACATTCTCCAGGACTACTACTCTGTAAGGAAGGCAGCCCAGGTTAAAGACATTCTCCAGGACTACTACTCTGTAAGGAAGGCAGCCCAGGTTAAAGACATTCTCCAGTACTACTCCTCTGTAAGGAAGGCAGCCCAGGTTAAAGACATTCTCCAGGACTACTACTCTGTAAGGAAGGCAGCCCAGGTTAAATACATTCTCCAGGACTACTACTCTGTAAGGAAGGCAGCCCAGGTTAAAGACATTCTCCAGGACTACTCCTCTGTAAGGCAGGCAGCCCAGGTTAAAGACATTCTCCAGGACTACTCCTCTGTAAGGCAGGCAGCCCAGGTTAAAGACATTCTCCAGGACTACTCCTCTGTAAGGCAGGCAGCCCAGGTTAAAGACATTCTCCAGGACTACTCCTCTGTAAGGCAGGCAGCCCAGGTTAAAGACATTCTCCAGGACTACTCCTCTGTAAGGCAGGCAGCCCAGGTTAAAGACATTCTCCAGGACTACTCCTCTGTAAGGCAGGCAGCCCAGGTTAAAGACATTCTCCAGGACTACTACTCTGCAAGGCAGGCAGCCCAGGTTAAAGACATTCTTCAGGACTACTACTCTGCAAGGCAGGCAGCCCTGGTTAAAGACATTCTCCAGGACTACTACTCTGCAAGGCAGGCAGCCCAGGTTAAAGACATTCTCCAGGACTACTATGTGAGGCAGGCAGCCCAGGTTAAAGACATTCTCTGGTACTTTTGTATACCTTTTAGCCAAAAGCGGTCCACGAAAATTGCCTACTAGTCTTTGACTCACTCAAATGGCGAGGGGCTGAACCCCATTGGCTGGAACTTGAATTACTAGGGGGCTGGCCCAAGTAAGGGAAAATATAAAAATAAAAAAAATGGGCCGCAAACGTCAACAGCGTCATGCGAATCAAATTAGAAAGTCTAATTTTCTCACGTATATGCAGAGCAACGCTGCTAAATTGAGCGAATAAATGGTGTGGGTCGGTTTGTAGCAAAGGAATTTGAGAAATTGTTATGATCTTCCCTATGTAGACTAGCTAAAGATCTAGTTTAAAATCTATTGGGCTGTAAGACAAGATTTCAGTTAAATAGGCTATATATTTTTAAAGAAGTGCAGCCTACCAGTGTTAATTTCAATCGCATATAGCCTAGGCAGGCTGGAATACTCAAGGACTCTAATTTCAAGAGAGAATACTGTTATGCAGAAAGAACGAGACTAGCTAAATTCTTTATTAACTGCTCAGGTGTATCTACAACCCTCCTCACGCTCGTGAGCTAACATAACAACTAGTGCAGGCAGGTATGGTGGCTCCGGTAGGACATAGAGTAAAAAGGAACATGCGACAATAATTCACAATGCCAACGAAAAGATGGCGCCAAAGAACATGGTTGACGTTTTACATTCTCCCAACCAATTGTGCAATTTTGTTATTTTATTTGCGTAACTTATATTTTAACTTATTGTGTACATAATGTTGCTGCTACCGTCTCTTATGACCGAAAATAACTTCTGGACATCAGAAAACCGATTACTCACCGCGGACTGGAAAAAACGTTTTCCTTTAACGAGTCCGACGAGAAGGATATCCTGTTTTCACTGGAACAGGCCCAGAACCACGCCTTTTGCGTTAAGTAAAAACACCGGAAAAGGGGACGCAGATTGGGGATCCTTCTGAGAATCTGGAGGCGAGCGAGTAAACTCCCAATGCCTTCCATTCCACTTGCTAACGTGCAATCGTTGGAAAATAAAACTGATGAAATACTATTAAGATTATCCTACCAAAGGGACATTAAAAACGGTAACATATGTTTCACCGAGACGTGGCTGAACGAAGAAACGGACAATATAGAGCTGGCGGGATTTTTCATGCACCGGCAGAACAGAGACCTACCTCTGGAGTTCTCATCTATATTATTCGTAGCTGTCTATTTACCACCACAGAACGAAGCTGGCACTAAGACCACTCTCAACCAACTCTATATGGCCATAAGCAAAGAAGAAAATGCTCACCCAGAAGCGGCGCTCTTAGTGGCCGGGGACTTTAATGCAGGCAAACTTAAATCAGTTTTACAAAATTCTTACCAGAATGTCACATGTGCAACCAGGGGGGGGAAAAAAATCCTAGACCACCTTTACTCCACACACAGAGATGCATCCAAAGCTCTCCCCCACCCTCCATTTGGCAAATCTGACCACAATTCTATCCTCCTGATTCCTGCTTACAAGCAAAAAAAATAAAGCAGGAAGTTCCAGTGACTCGCTCAATATGGAAGTGGTCAGATGACGCGGATGCTACACTACAGGACTGTTTAGCTAGCACAGACTGGAATATGTTCCGGGATTCATCCAATGGCATTGAGTAGTATACCACCTCAGTCATCGGCTTCATCAATAAGTGCATCGATGACGATGTCCCCACAGTGACTGTACGTACATACCCCAACCAGAAGCAATGAATTACAGGCAACATCCGCATCGAGCTAAAGGTTAGAGCTGCCGCTTTCAAGGAGCGGGAGACTAATCCGGATGCTTATAAGAAATCCCGCTATGCCCTCAGACGAACCATCAAACAAGAAAGCGTCAATACAGGATTAAGATTGAATCCTACTACTTCTATGCTCGCATCGAGGCAAGCAACACTGAAGGATGCATGAGAGCACCAGCTGTTCTGGATGACTGTGTGATAACGCTCTCGGTAGCCGATGTGAACAAAACCTTTAAACATGTCAACATTCAAAGTCGCTGGGCCAGACGGATTACCAGGACGTGTACTCAAAGCATGCACGGACCAACTGTCAAGTGTCTTCACTGACATTTTCAACCTCTCCCTGACCGAGTCTGTAATACCTACATGTTTCAAGCAGACCACCATAGTCCCTGTGCCCAAGGAAGCGGAGGTAACCTGCCTAAATGATTACCGCCCCGTGGCACTCATGTCTGTAGCCATGAAGTGCTTTGAAAGACTGGTCATGGCTCACATCAACAGCATCCTCCCAGACACCCTAGACACCCTCCAATTCGCATACCGCCCCAACAGATCCACAGAAGAGGCAATCTCAATCGCACTCCACACTGCCCTTTCTCACCTGGCCAAAAGGAACACCTATGTGAGAATGCTGTTCATTGACTACAGCTCAGCGTTCAACACCATAGTGCCCACGAAGCTCATCACTAAGCTAAGGACCCTGGGACTAAACACCTCCCTCTGCAACTGGATCCTGGACTTCCTGACGGGCCGCCCCCAGGTGGTAAGAGTAGGCAACAACACGTCTACCACGCTGATCCTTAACACTGGGACCCCTCAGGGGTGTGTACTCAGTCCCCTCCTGTATTCCCTGTTCACCCACGACTGCGTGGCCAAACACGACTGCAATACCATCATTAAGTTTGCTGACGACAACAGCGGTAGGCCTGATCACCGACAACGATGAGACGGTCTATAGGGAGGTCAGAGAACTGGCAGTGTGGTGCCAGGACAACAACCTCTCCCTCAATGTGAGCAAAACAAAGGAGCTGATCGTGGACTACAGGAAAAGGCGGGCCGAACAGGCCCCCGTTAACATCGACGGGGCTGAGGTGGAGCGGGTCGAGAGTTTCAAGTTCCTTGGTGTCCACATCACTAACGAACTATCATGGTCCAAACATACCAAGATAGTCGTGCAGAGGGCACGAGAAACATTTCCCCCCTCAGGAGACTGAAAAGATTTGGCGTGGGTCCTCAGATCCTCAAAAGGTTCTACAGCTGCACCATCGAGAGCATCCTGACCGGTTGCATCACCGCCTGGTATGGCAACTGCTCGGCATCTGACCGTAAGGAGCTGCAAAGGGTAGTGCGAACAGCCAAGCTTCCTGCCATCCAGGACCTATATAAATAGGCGGTGTCAGAGTAAAGCCCATAAAATTGTCAGAGACTCCAGTCACCCAAGTTATAGACTGTTTTCTCTGCTACCGCACGGCAAGCGGTACCGGAGCGCCGAGTCTACGACCAAAAGGCTCCTCAACAGCTTCTACCCCCAAGCCATTAGACTGCTGAACAATTCATCAAATGGCCACCGGACTATTTACATTGACCCCCCCCCCCCTCCCTTTTGTACACTGCTGCTACTCGCTGTTTATTTGTTACCTATGCATAGTCACTTCACCCCCACCTACATGTACGGATTACCTCAACTAGCCTGTACCCCTGCACACTGACTCGGTACCGGTGCCCCCTGTATATAGCCACGTTATTGTGATTCTTATTGTGTTACTTTTTATTTTAGCCTACTTGGTAAATATTTTCTTCTTCTTGAACTGCACTGTTGCTTAAGGGCTTGTGAGTAAGCATTTCACGGTAAAGTCTACACTTGTTGTATTCGGCGCATGTGACAAATAAAGTTTGATTTGATTTACAAAGCGAACATAACAAACACAACTGTTTATATGGATTCTACTGACAATTAAATGGCATATGCTACACATGTTAATTGACGCCCTCTACTCACGCTTACACATTTTTACGCCTTTGATGGCATCTCTCTGTGTGGTTTTGGCTATACCGTTCATCTCTCATTCCAGGATTTTGGGAATTACCGCCTTAGTACAAAAGGGGGCGCCAAAACCACACAAAAGCCCAGTGGCGTCATTTACCAGAATGCTAACAAAATTAGCACAAGTAATAGCTACTTTTCAAGCAGGATACTAGCAAAATATGCTAATGAGCGCAAACAAAAATAAACTAATTACAAAGACAGGTAATCCAGCTCATAAAGGTATACATATATAGGTAGGAGCTATTGAATGTCATTTCTGGTGAGTTTGGACATTTACAAGCGAATGTGAATGAGGGACATTGGGCATAATGAACAAAGTTTTGACACATGCTTGTCTGAAAGAAGAACAGTACTGGCTCTGGAGCAGCATGTGTACATGCTGTGTCTGTGTGCAGTCTGGAGTCACTAGGTCAACAAGCCTGCCTGCTCAACGAAGATGGGGGAGGAGCAGACGGGCCAAGAACAGAGAGGAGAAAAAACAACAAAAAAAACAATCAAGATAGTAGTGGCAGCTGTACAGATAATTCATTTAAATAGCTTTGATTTCTCAAACACGGCAGAAAGCTAACACTATATGATGCACCGTTATTAATTCAGCCACCTACTTAAATAACTAGCAAGTTAAAAACTTAGGGTCACGTAAACACAGAATTCTGCATTTTTCACGCAGGAAAAAAAGAAACCACATAACAAATACACCACATAACCAAAAGCATGTGGACACCCCTTAAAATTAGTGGATTCGGCTATTTCAGCCACACCCGTGCTGACAGGAGTATAAAATCGAGCACACAGCCATGCGATCTCCATAGACAAACATTGACAGTAGAATGTGGCAGTAGAATGGTACAGAAGAGTTCAGTGAGTTTCAACGTGGAACCGTTATAGGATGCCACCTTTCCAACAAGTCAGTTCATTAAATTTCTGCCCTGCTAGAGCTGCCCCGGGCAACTGTAAGTGCTATTATTGTGAAGTGGAAAATCATCTAGGAGCAACAACGGCTCAGCAGCGAAGTGGTAAGCCACACAAGCTCACACAAAGAGTGGGACCACCGAGTGCTGAATCGCGTAAAAATCATCTGTTTTTGCTTGTAACACTCACTACCGAGTTCCAAATTTCCTCTGGAAGAAACGTCAGCTCATGAACTGTTTGTCGAGCACTTAATTAACTGGGTTTCCATGGCCGAGCAGCCACACACAAGCCTAAGATCACCATGCGCAATGCCAAGCGTCGGCTCGAGTGGTGTAAAGCTCGCCGCCATCGGACTCTGGACCAGTGGAAACGCGTTCTCTGGAGTGATGAATCACGCTTCCCTGTCTGACGGACGAATTTGGGTTTGGCGGATGCCAGGAGAACGCTACCTGCCCGAATGCATAGTGCCAACTGTAAAGTTTGGTTGCGGAGGAATAATGGTGTGAGGCTGTTTATCATGGTTCGGGCTAGGCCCCTTAGTTCCAGTGAAGGGAAAGCTTAACACTACAGCATACAATGACATTCTAGACGATTCTGTGCTTCCAACTTTGTGGCAACAGTTGGGGAAGGCCCTTTCCTGTTTCAGCATGACAATGCCCCTGTCCACAAAGCGAGGTCCATAGGGAAATGGTTTGTTGAGAGTGATGTGGAAGAACTTGACTGGCCTGCACAGAGCCCTGACCTCAACCCAATCAAACACATTTGGGATGAACTGGAATGCCGACTGCAAGCCAGGCCTAATAGCCCAACATCAGACCTCACTAATGCTCTTGTGGCTGAATGGAAGCAAGTCCCCGCACCGATGTTCCAACATCTAGTCGAAAGCCTTCCCAGAAGACTGGAGGCTGTTGTAACAGCAAAGGGGGGACCAACTCCATATTAATGCCCAGGATTTTAGAATGAGATGTTTGATGAGCAGGTGTCAACATACACTACATGACCTAAAGTATATATATATATCTTGCTGCATTTTGTAAATGCAGATCTAAAACTCTTTTTATTGTAATTTCTGCTCGGGCATCAGACACACATTTTGTGCTTCAGTTGCACCTCTCCACTCGGATGAGAATTCAGGAATGGACATTCTATCAGCAGACAGCACTCTGACTGATGTCTACCTACTTTTCTAGGTGTAGCCCACCTACTTTTCTCTGGTAAAATTAAAGATGAATTTTAAGCAAAACATTAGAAAGAATGCAGCCAGCTTCATTTCCTATGATAAACATTAGAATGCAGCCAGCTACATTTCCTATGATAAACATTAGAATGCAGCCAGCTACATTTCCTATGATAAACATTAGAATGCAGCCAGCTACATTTCCTATGATAAACATTAGAATGCAGCCAGCTACATTTCCTATGATAAACATTAGAAATATGATGAACATGCATTCTTTTTGCAAAAAATACCTCGCTTTTTCATTGTAATCTCATTTACTTGTGCGGCTGCCAGCCAAATTGCGTTGCACTTCTGTTGTCATGTGATGAAAACAAAGATATTTTCTGTCGAATGTTAATGTATTTTACGTGAAGGGAAACTATAGTTGCACGTCCCCTGAACACTCTATAGAAGAATAAAAAAACACCTTTATTTACAATATAAAACACGACCCCTGTCAATACACAGCTGGACTCACCTGCTCAAGTGACTGGCTCAACTGCTCTGGGGAACTACGGTAAGCTTCATAATGTAAAATAATGTGACAGGTGAAATTATGAAATTTGCAATCTGTTTTACCTCCTAACATATTGCACAAGTTGACTGCAGGTATTAACTTAAAAAGTATCGACAAATATTCAAATGTATTGAAAAACTTCAAATAAATAGTTTCAACGGTTTTGACATACTGAAAAACCATCCTGTGGCTATTTCCAAATACCCTGGTATACCGTATACCACCCAAGCCGAGCTCTTTATAAAGGGAGCCAGGCTAATACTAGGGGAAGTAAGATTAGTCTGATAGATACAGGAAGAGACAGGAGAGCTGCTTCTGTCAACAGGCCTAAATAAATCACACACTGACACTTCCTGAGTGAACTCTAGAGTGTATGGTACTTCCTGCAACATCAGGTTTGATAAGTTACAGATGAATTTATATATTTAAAAATATATATTTAATCGAGGAAACTCATAAAACCGTCAAATCTTGTCCAAGAGTAGTCACAGTGAAGATAAGAAATATACCCTAGCCTACACAGCTGGTAAGGTTGAAGATGCTGTTGACATTCTACATAGATCTATAGCTGATAAGACTAAAGATTGTGTTGCCATCTTACCTTTATAGCGCCTAAAAACCTGTCTAAAATACTGATGGTTAGGGAGAGGGTCTCTGGATAGAGCTTGGTGTCACTGTGCAGGTCAATGAGCCAGCACACAGCCTCATCACGCTGGGCAGGGGAGATGTCTGTATCCTAGGGATAATCACAGAGGGGTCAGTTAAAATGACAGGACACCTCACAGGTCAGTTACAGAGGAGACATAGCATGAGCGTCAGTAAACAGTGAGTGATCCGTTCACATTCAGGGGGAAATAAACTCAAAAGATCCAATTAGGTTACAATATCAATGTCCAATGTATCAAAACCACTCACTTAAAAATGACTAACAAAAGTCTCAATCAAAACAACCAAAATCAAAATCATAGACTTGATTAAAAGTACAGAAAAAATATTTCTTGAAGGAGAGCCTGAATGTCAATTAAAGAAACAAATACAGTCAACATTTCAACTAAGAGGGTCAAGCTGTCCCTTGAAGACAAAGAATGACTTGAGGCACAGATCAACCAAACCAGTGAATAAGTAAAAGATAAGGACCAACTGACTTTCTGAACTGGTCTGCGTACCTGTAACCTGACACGGGTCTAACCAGCACCCACTGGAAGCTTTTAGCCTCAAATGACACATTATTCCCTATTTAGTGCACTACTTTTGACCAGAGCCCAAGTGCACTAGTGAATAGGATGCCATTTGGGATGCAGCCAAGTGTTGCTTTAAAGTGACCTGAACTCTAGCCTTGCCCTAAAGCCACTTCTCACCATCATGTTGCCTTGTTAAAGTGCCTCTTGACTCATCGTGAAATTACTCAGTGAGCAAAACAACCAATGTACTAGGACCAAGTCATTGTCTTGACATGAATTGACTGACTGGTTTACCCCTTCTACTGCACTCCGTTTTGGGACAGGGAGTACGTTTTACTGCACTCTGTTTTGGGACAGGGAGTACGTTTTACTGCACTCTGTTTTGGGACAGGGAGTACGTTTTACTGCACTCTGTTTTGGGACAGGGAGTACGTTTTACTGCACTCTGTTTTGGGACAGGGAGTACGTTTTACTGCACTCTGTTTTGGGACAGGGAGTACGTTTTACTGCACTCTGTTTTGGGACAGGGAGTACGTTTTACTGCACTCTGTTTTGGGACATGTGTCTGTTACTGTTATGTTTTAATTTCCATAGATAATTTGTAGAGAGATAAAATGTTGAAGGTCAGAGCCTTATACATTACAGTTGGATAAGGCTCAATATCCGGCTCTGGTGACACTGGCAGTAATAGCTTATCTTAGAAACATGTTGATGACCACACTGTGTACATGTGTACTTTTAGGCAAATCAGATAGATAGAAGTGTGCTGCAGTGAGTCAGCAGGAAAAAGCCTCAGATTAACAGTCAGGCAGGCATCCTTTTCGAAATCCTGTTAACTTGCTAACACTTTCAGCAGGTTTCTGTTGCTAGCCAATGATCAGGGCAGGACTGTTCATTGGACTTATGAGTAGGATGGAAGTGAAAGCATGAACCTATTAGCCACAGCAGGTGCTTCAGTTTTTAAATTGAACCATTATTTAACTAGGCAAGTCAGTTAAGAATAAATTATTATTTACAATGACGGCCTACCACGGCCAAAACCTAACCCGAACAACGCTGGGCCAATTGTGCGCCGCCCTATAGGACTCCCAATCACAGCCCATTGTGATACAGCCTGGAATCGAACCTGGGTCTGTAGTGACACCTCTATCACTGCGATGCAGTGCCTTAGACCGCTGCGCCACTCGGGAGCACAATATCTGAGTTCCCATACCAGGAGTTGAACCCAGGCCCCCTGGGTGAAAACCAGAAATCCTAACCGCTAGACCATATGGGAACCTTTAGATAATGCCCCGTTGCACTCACAAATGAATGCAAATGGGTCCTACTCCTAACAGTGACCTTAGGTGATACACATATATGTATCATATCTGTACCAAGGAAATAACCTAAGGAAGATACCACCTCAGAACAAAGTTTAACATGACCTGCTGCATTCTCTTTCATACGGACAACAGCACAGTGTTTTTGTGTTGTGGGATTCACCTGAACGCCGGTATACGTCTTTTTGGGCACGTACGCCTTCCACATCTGGGCTTCCCTAGAGGCGGCCTTTTCCAGAAGAAAAGACAGCCTCTGGCTTTCCAAGGGTTCGGCAAACTTCCTCATTGCGACCCCTGGATACGCCTCCCTCCCCACTGGATACAGCTACCTGTAAATGCCAGAGATGATACTTTGTGTTTTACAACATGTTTATGAATTGCAGTTACACCCCAGTTAAGATGATACCAAACAATCACTTCCTTATGAATACTACTGTAACCTGGTTTACGGACACTGGTCCCCACTAAATACGCTCATTCACTTTCCCAACTAGCGAAACTCTTGTCTGTAGTAACAACCGCGATGAGGCATTCTCTCATATCGAGACGATTCAGGCTAATATTACCGTTACCGTTTGTAACGAACTAGCGAGTTATGGTAACGTTAGTAAGCCAGTTAGTTGACGTAACAGCTAACTAGCTACCGAACTAGCGAGAACAGAAACAAACACTAACCGATGGTAAACGTTAGCTAGCTAATAATAAAACATTTCATTAATAGACAACGCATATTATCCAAGATAACTTAATGTATTTATAAAAACGATATGGCTAGAAAGCTCTACTTCATGCTAGCTAGCATTAGCTTACCTCCCCTGCAAAGCTGTGGGAATCACAGTTTGACTTGGAAATCATCCGGTCCATTAAACTGAGGTAAAACAAAGAGGTAAATCGGGTCTTAAGTTACTCCATCTTCGATTTCATGTTGTGTTTTATTTTGGGGATAAATGGGGGTCTTCCAAATGAAATGTATATGAAAATGGTACGGAATAGACAGATATGTCTACTTCCGAGTAGGAGACTCTTGGGAGAGAGAAATCGATCCGCATACGTGCGTCACGTAGCTGGTCCCGAAAATGAATATTGTACAAATAGTTGGGATAAATGTTATTTATTATGGTAAATTAAAAATACAATTGTTGTTTTCGGGTTTATCATGATGGATTTGAGCTATGACATTACATTTGTTTTCAATTGTATTCGATGTTTGGTAGACCTATTTTCTATTGCGAATGAATCCTACTACAATATTATGTTATGTAATACGTTTCAGACGTTTTCTTTACCCTTTGCCAACCACGTCTGAATATGAAACAGATTTGTATAAATAAACCACTATTTGTGATAATACTGTGCATAGGGGACATAAATTCGAATAAAACAGAGAGACCACACACCTTGTTCTTGACAGTAATCATAAACCTGAAATTATTGACTGCCAATGCTTCACCCCTAAATGCATGTATACATATTTTCTTTGAATTATTGATTTTGCTTTATAAAACCACCTCATTGCTTGGGGTTTTGTGTGATGTGCAGGAACAGTAATACAGTATCATGACTATAACAGTATTATCATAAATTCCCCTAGTCATCCCTGAACCAATTTATTGAACCTCTATTTAACTAGGCAAGTCAGTTAAGAACAAATTCCCAAATATTCTGCAGACAGTTGGTTGGACCAGAAAAAAAAGAAGGGAAAAAAAGGTAGTTTTATGTTTAAATGCCCTACATACAATCCGAGCTAATTATTTCTAACCAATCGTGAGTAAAAGGGTTTGTCCAGGCATCCAATAGAAAAAAAATTAAATTGGGCGGACTATTTGAACGGGAAAAAAGGAGAAAGATGATTGGCTCGTGGAAGTGTCAATATCGAGCTGGTGTAGAAAAACAACACTCCATACGAAATCCATTGTAATCTATAAGTAACGTTTAACCACGCTACTTATTACAACATTAGTTTGTCTAGCACTACCAACTCTTTAATAAGTACTAAATAGTAGTAAACTACAAAAGGAGGCAGACTTTCCTCGACAAGTCAAAACAAGGAGGATAGCTACGTACATGATTGGCTAACGCGACATTGACGTCCGTTTCTGGGTGTGGAAATTCTCAACATCAACAAAAAGAGAAAGGAATGAGAAACTAGAGATTAAAAGGAACAAACAGAATAGTTTGGGACGTGAGAATATGTCGATGTAACTAACATAACAGGTAAATATTGAAATTCATAGTGTACATTGGATGCAAGAAAACTGAATAGATATGAGGTAATGTGAAATGTTCTAATGCTGTTGTAAGACTATTTTATCTAGTTTAATTAATTCCTTCCTGAAACCAGGATTAAATGTTTTTGTTGTCATGTTTATGATTTTAAAACGGCACTATACATCTCTATTGGTTTTGCCTTTCATGGTTGTCGATGAAATTGGCATCTTCAACTGATTTTCTCACAGTGAAAAATCTCGGTAACCCAGTTCGCTGCCTCGGCTTTGTTATTTATCTTCTCTGTTAGCTAACGTTACCCTGGCTGGTTTGGCTTTCGCTGCTTCCTCATAGAGCAGTCGAGATTTTACACAAAAACATGTTGTTTTTTTACATCACCGACTAGTAGCTGCAAACCGCTTTTATTAGACTACAATTTTATATCGATTGAACACCAAGATCTATGAAAAATCGAAGGGAATTGCCAGGGAATGAACTCTGACCTGGGCAAGAACAAGAATACCCCCCGTCGACGATTTGAATCATTATTTGCTATCTAATAGATTCAAGCGAATGCCGTTTCGCTGTGTTATCCGTTTTTCAAGTGTCTCACAAAATAAAATAAAAAATGGGCATAACTAAAACTGTTTTTCACTCTAAATGCTAAATAGGATTTGTTCTGATGTATGTAAGCGTTAACCTAAGACATCTGACACCGTATCCCAGTTGAGAGAGGGGGGTTGGGCAAACCTTGAACCTATCGCCTGGGTGAATGAATGTAACGTTAATAACGGACAACCATTAACATCAGACTCTTGTTGTTTTACAGTGGAAGGATTTCAGATTTCTGTAACAATCCAGTCTAGACATGGAAGCCGTTAAACTTATGAGGGAGCTGAAAACCAATTTTGAACAGGAGATGTATTATCTTCCGAAAGAAACGGGACTCCACCTGATCGAATCAACCAGAGAGGTAGATATTCACTGCAGTACAGTAAATATGCTGTACGATCAATATTTTTTAAATAAATTGTTAATATAAATCCTGTAACAATAACATTATGGTTAAACAAATATTTTTTTTTTTTAAGTATCACCTATTACATATTAATACACATTTAATGCCTAAAATGATTTATGAATTACAGAATGCCAGCCAAGGAATCTCAGCTAAATGTAGGGACGTCAAAGTGGAAGACCTCTGGAGCCTGACCAGTTTCTTTGGGTACAGCACCCAGACGTTCGTTCTGGCAGTCAACCTGCTGGATAGATTTCTGGCCATGATGAAGGTCAGCTGAAAAACCAAATAAAAGCAGACCTCAGAAAGAATTTCAACCCCTTTAAAATGTAACATTTGTTTTCCTTTCTTGACAAAAACAAACCATGACACAATGTAAAAATGACAATGGACATTAGAAGTTAAATGAAAAGGGAGGTAGCTTGACTAATAATTGCATATGTCCACTAATTACAAGCCTTTGTGTGTGTGACTCCTCTTCAGGTCCAACCCAAACATTTAGCCTGCATTAGCATCAGCTGCCTCCACATCGCAGCCAAATCAGTCGAAGAAGAGTGCAACGTGTCTTCCACCAATGAACTTATTCGTATCAGCCAGTGCAAGTTTACCGTCTCGGACCTCACTCGCATGGAGAAGATCATTTCAGAGAAACTCAACTTCCAACTCGAAGCCATCACAGCCTTAACCTTTTTGCACCTATACCATAGAATCACACTCTCACACACCTCAGACAGGTAAGGCACCCATTATGACAGATATTACTTACAAATTTGCCCCAATTCTGAAGATAGCAATGGTGACATAATGAACTAGACATTAACTTTAAGCAGCTGTTGACATATCTGGCTTATCATTAGGGCTGGCACAATTACCTTATCTGACCAATTACGGCCATCCAAAATTCCATAACGTCACAGCCCGACTTATCATAATGGTGATTTCAAGACAACTGGGAACTGGCCCAGCGTCGTCCGGATTTTATTATTTTTTTTAAATTTAGCTAGGCAAGTCAGTTAAGAACAAATTCTTATTTACAATGACGGCCTAGGAACAGTGGGTTAACGGCCTTGTTCAGGAGCAGAACGACAGATTTTTACCTTGTCCGCTCTGGGATTCGATCTAGCAACCTTTCGTTTACTGGCCCAACACTCAAACCACTGGGCTACCTGCCCCCCCAGGGGAGGGTTTGGCCGGGCGCCTCTAAGCTGACTTCGGTACGGCGTTTCCTCCGACACATTGGTGCGGCTGGCTTCCGGGTTAAGCGAGCAGTGTGTCAAGAAGCAGTGCGGCATGGCAGGGTCGTGTTTCAGAGCATGCATGGCTCTCGACCAGACGTGCTCAATGGGATTGAGATCCGGGCTCTTCGCTGGCTATGGCAGAACACTCACATTCCTGTCTTGCAGGAAATCACGCACAGAACGAGCAGTATGGCTGGTGGCATTGTCATGCTGGAGGGTCATGTCAGGATGAGCCTGCTACAGGAAGGATACCACATGAGGGAGGAGGATGTCTTCCCTGTAACGCACAGCGTTGAGATTGCCTGCAATGACAACAAGCTCAGTCCGATGATGCTGTGACACACTGCCCCAGACCATGACGGACCCTCCACCTCCAAATCGATCCCGCTCCAGAGTACAGGCCTCGGTGTAACGCTCATTCCTTCAACGATAAACGCGAATCCGACCATCACCCCTGGTGAGACAAAACCGCGACTCGTCAGTGAAGAGCACTTTTTGCCAGTCCTGTCTGGTCCAGCTACGGTGGGTTTGTGCCCATAAGCGACGTTGTTGCCGGTGATGTCTGGGGAGGACCTGCCTTACAACAGGCCTACAAGCCCTCAGTCCAGCCTCTCTCAGCCTATTGCAGTCTGAGCACTGACGGAGGGATTGTGCGTTCCTGGTGTAACTCGGGCAGTTGTTGCCATCCTGTACCTGTCCCGAAGGTGTGATGTACCGATCCTGTGCAGGTGTTGTTACACGTGGTCTGCCACTGCGAGCACGATCAGCTGTCCGTCCTGTCTCCCTGTAGCGCTGTCTTAGGCGTCTCACAGTATGGACATTGCAATTTATTGCCTTGGCCACATCTGCAGTCCTCATGCCTCCTTGCAGCATGCCTAAGGCACGTTCACGCAGATGAGCAGGGACGCTGGGCATCTTTCTTTTGGTGTTTTTCAGAGTCAGTAGAAAGGCCTCTTTTAGTGTCCTAATTTTTCATAAATGTGGCCTTAATTGCCTACCTTCTGTAAGCTGTTCGTGTCTTAACAACCGTTCCACAGGTGCATGTTCATTAATTGTTTATGGTTCATGGGGAACAGTGTTTAAACCCTTTACAATGAAGATCTGTGAAGTTATTTGGATTTTTATTAATGATCTTTGAAAGACAGGGTCCTGAAAAGGGGACGTTTCTTTTTTTGCTGAGTTTGTGTGTGTGTGTGTATATACATACACACAAAAATCCCAATCGGAGCTTGTTCCCCCCCCCCCCTCATTGTTTCCAGAGTGACATTAATCCTTACTGTGAAAGGACAGCACTGGTTGTATCTATTGTAACAGCGTTACTGAACATTTTCAGATAACATGTTGCCCACCATCAGTTATGTAACAAAGTAGCCTAATGACCTTGTTTTCCCATCGAACTGATTCAAATGAATTTTGTCTAAATATTTTCCCTTTGTCTCTCATAAAGTAAGGAGGCCCTGAACCTGAACACACTAGAGGCCCACCTCAAAGCCTGTCTCTGCCGCATCACATTCTCCAAAGCTAAAGTAAGGCGTGACCCCAGAGCATAACAGTCCCCAGCGTCTATAGGCCTAGTTACATATTCCAGTAGACCTCTAGGCAGCCGTTTCTGATGTATGGTTTTCTTCTTCGTTCTCTTCCAGCCGTCCGTCTTGGCCCTGTCACTCCTCACTCAAGAGATTGAAGCCATGCAGTCTGTTGACATGCTAGAAATAGCACATAGTGTTCAGAGACATCTCAAGGTAAACAACTACTGTTGTGTCAAAAGCCTTGAGGACTTATCACAAAATAAAGTATTCCTTTGGTTAACAAAGTAACACAATCAGTTTCCTGTCATATTTGCACATAAACATATTTTTTGCCCTGGAACCAGTGTTACTTAGTGTGCCCTAAAGCCCTAGTCCATAAGGTTTCATATGACAACTGACCCATATGGGAGGCCATTTTTAAAGGGCCATTTTACATTCTCGGCCTCAAGTTCCCGACTGCCATCCTTTTACAACACCTGGAATCCATCCCAATGGTATTTACTGACCCTGTCAATTATGTTACCGTGGTGTCCAATGTTATGATGACCTGGTCTTCTTTTACAGATCACTGACACTGAGCTGCTACACTGGAGGGGGCTAGTGGCCAAGTGTATGTCCGACTACTCTTCCCCTGAATGTAGCAGACCCAACAATAAGAAGCTTGTCTGGATCGTGTCGAGAAGGACAGCTCAGAACCTTCACACCAGCTCCTGCAGCATCCCTGAACTGCCAACCATTCCTGAGGACTGCTGGGACGAAAGGTAAATAGGAATACATGATGAATACTGTACCCGTAGGAGGAAGAAATACTTCAACATGCTCATTAAAAACACATTTAGACAGTAGGCATATATTCTGGAAAAGAACATTTTCAAATAGATTCTTGGAGAGGACACACTATTACGAGATTCATCTATATACACACTGTATGACAACAGAAAACGCTTTGGAAAATCCCCAGACAACTGAATACTACACTGAACAAAAATATGAAATGCAACAATTTCTAAAGTAAATTGCAGCCATGGGCAGCCAGGCCCAGCCACTGGGGAACCAGGCCCACCTACTGGTTAGCCAGGCCCACCTACTGGGGAACCAGGCCCACCTACTGGGCAGCCAGGCCCACCTACTGGGCAGCCAGGCCCAGACACTGGGCAGCCAGGCCCAGACACTGGGCAGCCAGGCCCAGACACTGGGCAGCCAGGCCCAGACACTGGGCAGCCAGGCCTAGACACTGGGCAGCCAGGCCTAGACACTGGGCAGCCAGGCCAAGACACTGGGCAGCCAGGCCCAGCTAATCAGAATTAGTTTTAACCCACAAAAGGGCTTTATTACACAGAAATACTTCTAAGTTCAACACTTAACATGTTACATTTTTTGTTCAGTTTAAAGGGCACATTTAAATACCTCCCCCAACAATTAAGCCCCACCCATCCAGTGTATGGCCACTCCTAGTTTCAGTTCTTACAGTACACTATAGTACTCCTGGTATGCAACCTGTGACTCACGGCCCTGCCTGTTGCATCAGTTAGCCTAGCCCTACAGCCTTTCTACAGAGGCCCATCCCTGTCTGCCTGGCTCCCTCACATTGCTCACAATTACTCAGACATGACATGTATGCGGGTGAGTGACTTGTCACTTCCTACCTGCCTAGCAACCGGTTGCCATAACGGCTCAACCACATTGTTGCACAACCAGTTAAATCTCCACATTTCAAAGATGACTTGAATTGTTGGGATTAGTCCTGTAGTCAAACAATAATAGTAAGGATGAAAATACATGAACTGCAGTCAGGATCAACGATGAAAACAAATGAAATATTAACGTATTCAATTGTTTCCCCCCCCCCCCCCCCCCTTTGTTCTTTCAGCGAGGACTCGTGTGAAGACATGAGTTCTGGGGAGGAGAGCCTGAGCAGTTCCCTGGGTTCTGATGCAGAGGGTCCTTACTTCCCTCTTTACCTCCTCTGCCAAAGCAACCACCGAAACAAATGCCACCAAACCAAACCCCTGTGAAGGAGCCACAGTGCCTGGGTTCCACCGTTTATACTGTAGGGTTATGTTCATTAGTGAAACGTTTTGTAGCGTTAGACACATTTAGCAAGTCACGTTTAACCTGTGACAGCACATTTTGGTTCCTGGTGAATACGACCCAGAAAAAAAACGAAGAAAAAAAAACTTTCCTATAAAACATATTTAATTTTGTTAGTTCAATAGGGCTACCAGTGTGGCCTGTTACAAACCGATCAATATACTGTATCTATCTTATTTTAAGCTAAACAAAAAATACATTATTGGGAAGACTTAAACAATCCTGAAAGGCAGCAGAATCCATCAACTCAAAGATAAAACGTTTTAAACTCTTTTTTTGTTGTAATGTAGCGTTAGTGTTGGTGGTGCATGTTTGGATTTGTAACATTTACATTTAAGTCATTTAGCAGACGCTCTTATCCAGAGCGACTTACAAATTGGAAAGTTCATACATATTCATCCTGGTCCCCCCGTGGGGAATGAACCCACAACCCTGGCGTTGCAAGCGCCATGCTCTACCAACTGAGCCACACGGGACCACTGTAACATTCCAGCCACATCAGACAGTCTACATCTCAAACGGTATCCTATGTAGTGCACTACTTTGAACCAGAGCCGAATGAGCCCTGGGTCAAAAGTAGTGCGCTATAGAGAATAATAGTGTACCATTTAGGATGCACAGTAGAACACAGCCAAGGTACAATAGACTTTTCTGGGGAGTTACAACATGTACATTACATGTTATCGTTGAGTTGTGTTCACTGCCCGGTGGTCCGGTTAACCCTCTACAAGGTTCAACTGTCAAAAGCCAACATCTGTTTGCATGTTATTATTCAGAAAAACAACGTGTGTGTATGATCTTGTTAACCTCTAAATTTGCCAATTATTATTTATTTTTTTAGGTCGTAGGATAACTTATATTTGGATGGTATGTAAGCTAGCTCTGTGGAAGAAAAATGTATGGATGGAGTTTCTCATAATGTAAATTTGTATAATGTAAAAAAAGAAAAAAAAGCTGTGAATAGTATCTTTGTAGATATTAACTTATTTGTAATTATTTTGCCAATGTTGTATGACAACAAAAAAAAACTATTTTGACATCTGAATCTCTAGTCTTTTTGATTTTGACTATCAAAAATACTTGTTTGAAATGTTTTGCGTCAGTCAGATTTATGCCTGTACTGGCCTATTTGAACACAATGTCTTTGAACACAACCCAGAGGCAATAACTTTGGACAACATTGAGTAATGTTCTAGGTCTAGAGACATTCCCAGAATTGTCTTATTACCAAAGTCGGTAGCCAATTCACACTTCAGTACTGGCATATAACCAAAGTCAGTCGCTCAACCAAACCTGCTTCAGTTAGATAATAGATAAGATGCTGGTCAAGAACAATATTAATGAATATAGATTTTATTTTAAACCCCAAAAAATATTGTGACTTCATGCTTTTGGTTTCTAGAATATCCCAGAAAACTCTCAATAGCCAATTCACACTTCACAGTCCTGTCATTTAACACGTAAAATCAACCAGAAAAACAAAAGTTGAAAAAGATCCCTCGCCGTAGTTCCATCCATCATAATCATCTCATTTGAAAAATAACTGTTGGCTGTGAGGCTACATCTACCAATACTCAGATCAGAATCCCATACGAGACTTCTTCCTTTTGGGTTCTGAGGAGGTCAGTCCCACTTTCAGGTTCCTCTGTGAAGTAGAGATGGAGGACAGCTGAGAAGAGGTGGCCAAAGGAGTATGATGTCTGCTCTCATTAAACCCTACTCCCTGTGAGGCATCCATAGGCTCCTGGGATGCAAAGAGAGAATTTAAATAATCCTGATTCTGTGGCTTTGGCTTCTGGGTTGCCACCACCGTTCTCAAAATGCCCGCCGCGCTGGAGTCAGAACCTACTGTTGTCCAGGGCAACAACTTACCAACGGTGGGCTGTTTTTGGGGTGTAAACAGTGGCTCGGAACTAGTGAACTGTGAATAGGGGATAGTGGGCAGTGAACTACTACTGCTCTGTGAATAGGGGATAGTGGGCAGTGAACTACTACTGCTCTGTGAATAGGGGATAGTGGGCAGTGAACTGCTACTGCTCTGTGAATAGGGGATAGTGGGCTGGGAGAGGAAACTACTAAGCTGCTTCAGTGGTGTAGTTGGTTTTGAACCAAACACCCTATGAGGTGTTGTGGGCTGTGAGTTACTGGTCTGTGGTGTTGGTGTGGTAGCCCTCGGTGTACCCGGCTCAGACAGGGTGGCCCACTTGGTGTTGTAGCAGCTTTTGGCCGCACTGTCTACGTCGGAGCTGGCGTACTGACTGGCTGCCGAGGACCAACCGGAGAGAGAGGCGCTGTCCAGGTCTGATTGGTAGCTGATGGACGAGGTGAAGCTGCCTGATAGGTCGATACGACTGTGAGCCTTTGCCTGTTTCTGTCTCCTCCTCTTCCTCCGCAGAGCCTCCACCTTCAAAAATCAACCAATGAATATGTCAATCGAATATCTCCATTGTCCCAATTGGGAAATGTATAGTCAGGGTGAAAACCAACAGTCACAATAACCACCACATCAACGAGAGCATTCAGAAGGAAACAGCGTTTTGGAACATTCAGATAGATAACGACCAGAACAAAACATGCCTTTCCGACATGTTGAACAAGGAATCATGTCAGTTCTATTGATGCCATTTATATCTGCAGCGTCGGACATGTGGTCCAGATACACACATGATAAATTAGAATAGAGATGGGTTACCTTCTCCTCTCGGTTCAGCCCCAGCCTCTCCTCCCACCAGCTCCTCCATCCCCCCAGCCCAGGCTCCCACGATGCGCTCATCCTCTCGCTCAGCACATCAGCCCACTCAGAGGGCTCCACGGGTGCCGGGACAGGGACCAGAGCCAGGGGTTTGAGACAGGTGTTCCTGTGGACGAGGACATGTCCATTCCTCATGGTCTCCCTCAGGTCCTTCCTCAGGGTCCGACGACAGTGATCTTCCAACGGGTCTTTCTGAAGGCTGTCGTCGGGTAGAAGATACTCGGTTTTTGTGGTCTTGTGTGGGAGATTGCGGCGCTTCCGGGGGCACTTTAACAGTTTGAGGATCCACTTCCTCCAAACCAACAGAGCCTCATCACTGACTTTGGCCTTTGGCCTGACGGGGTTAATGTTAACATTAGTGTCCAAAGACTGGACTGTAGGTAGAGGAGCAGTAGCAGCGGTTTCCTGAGTATCAGTTAATCCTGTGTTTGTTGCTAGCGTCAGGTACAGGTCGTCATGAGGGTCGTTGATAACCATCTCCAGTCCAGCCCTAGGAGTGTCCCACGGCTGTCTCCTTCCCTCGAACCCAGAGTCATCCGCAGGAGACTGGGGTCCAGAGGAATACCATGTTTCACCTAGGGCACTACTTCTTGAGGTTCCTAACGTACTCTGTACATCTCCGCTACGTCCCTCGGGTCCCACGGAGTTCTGGGTTGGTGCCGGTGGGTCGTCTTTACTGAAGGTCTCAGTCTGGGACTTTAGCGTGTGGTAAAAGATGTCTCCGGCCTCAGTGAGTTGCAGCACACAGATACAGTCCTCCTTGGCTTGACTCTGATGGATGACAGTAAGACCTGAAAGGACAGAAAATATGAGTTTATGAGCCTATTTAACATAAAAGCACCGACTTCACTAATTATGCTCAATGAGAAAACTAAACTGAAAGTAATTTTGCCAGATATGTAAACATGATGGCATGGACAGTTACATCTCAAACACATCGACAATAACATCCCATAAACAAACATAACATGCTTAGGGACACATTTTCAATACAACTTTATTTACAGTCTTTATTTACACAGTTCTTACCAGCAGCAGGATTGGCTAGTCTGTCCTGGGCATGGTGCTGTCTGTGGGGGAGTTGGACAGGCAGGTGTCCAAGGCTGTCTCTGGGGCTGAGCAAGGCCCGAGGTGGGCCCCTGGTGACACAGGCCTCCTCCCTACCACCTGGAGAAAGACGGAACAGTAGACATTACAAAAAGTCAATAGCCATGTGTGTGCGTCCCAAGTGGCACAGCGGTCCAAAGCTCCAGAGTGGTGGTGCAGCAGCGGTCTGAGGCACTGCATCTCACTGCTAAAGGCATCACTACAGACCATGGTTCGATTCCGGTGCTAAATCACACCCGGCCATGATCGGGAGTCCCATAGGGCAGCACACAATTGGCCCAGCATCGTCCGGGTTAGAGGAGCGTTCGGCCGTCATTGTAAAATAAGAATTTATTCTTAACCGACTTGCTCCCAAGGTTAAATAAAAGAAAATGACATTGATCAAATAGTCATCGTGTCAGCATCTCTGTTCAGTTACAGAAAGACCTGGGTTCATATAGTATTTGTTTAATTTGCAAGTGCTCCAGGAACTCCAGGCTCAATGACAAAGTCGTTTTTTTTTGTCCAGGTGCACAGTAAGACTGGTTGGTCAACAGGAGCCTGATGCACAGGATTTACTCAAACAATAACCCCAACCTGGCACACACACACTAGAACAACTGTACACACCTGAGTACTGTAGCAGGATCACTTCCTGTGATCTCTGAGAGCCCAGCAGCACCTTAGTAGTCCCTCCCCCCGACGGTAACCCCGCCACGACCTGGGCAAACATGGGAGGATGCTCCATCATGTGATCCCACTGGATCATGGGGAGGCAGGGGAAACGCTCATCCATGACGTAGGCAGAGTGCTGTGAATGATAAAGAAGCAGGAGTCGTTTGTTTTTCTTTAGGTCAAAAGCAGGAGTCGCTTGTTTTTCTTTAGGTCAGAAGCAGGAGTCGTTTGTTTTTCTTTAGGTCAAAAGCAGGAGTCGTTTGTTTTTCTTTAGGTCAGAAGCAGGAGTCGTTTGTTTTTCTTTAGGTCAGAAGCAGGAGTCGTTTGTTTTTCTTTAGGTCAAAAGCAGGAGTCGTTTGTTTTTCTTTAGGTCAGAAGCAGGAGTCGTTTGTTTTTCTTTAGGTCAAAAGCAGGAGTCGTTTGTTTTTCTTTAGGTCAAAAGCAGGAGTCGTTTGTTTTTCTTTAGGTCAAAAGCAGGAGTCGTTTGTTTTTCTTTAGGTCAAAAGCAGGAGTCGTTTGTTTTTCTTTAGGTCAGAAGCAGGAGTCGTTCCTTGTCAATGTGGCCCATTGTGAGGCTTGTGAAACAAAGAGTTGTTCCTTAGAGCTGGATACATTCCAGAACTGTGAAGTGAACAAGGAACTGGCACACCCAAAACATTTAGGCACATATGTAAATAAAGATGAATGGCACTGTAGAGCCCTGATGTGATAGGTCAAATAGAAGGTAATTAAGGTACTGTACCTGTGTGGTGACGAGGTGGTGGAAGGTGTGGACATCTCTCAGGTAATTGGACAGGATGACTCTCTCGCCACTCTTACAGTCAGGAGTTTGGCCGATACGAAACAGCGTGTGGCTGCAATGATCTTTGGTCTGTAAAGACAGAGACACACACAATATTAACATCTACCAAATCTCAGGTCACTTCATATTTCTCAAAACCAAGATTGTTAAAAATATATATATTTTATAGCAGTCATGTTGTTCCATTTCCAATTGTACACACGTAAGAGATGATCTCATATTGCTAGGTTAAAATATTCAGAATATAAATATTAGGAAACGGGTTTGTCAAATCAGCAACAAAAACAACAA
The DNA here is from genome assembly GCF_016432855.1 of Salvelinus namaycush. NCBI lineage: Eukaryota > Metazoa > Chordata > Actinopteri > Salmoniformes > Salmonidae > Salvelinus > Salvelinus namaycush. Next base: position 3,412,027 of record NC_052309.1, read on the forward strand.
ATACCCATGGACTGGCTTTACTGTCTTCTATTACCCTGATATCAGTGAGCTCCACACCTGTCCGGTCAGCATACACCATCACCCTGGGGTGGCCAGAGAAGTCACACCATCTCCATGACGACTTAGAATTGAAGTACAGGTTACTGTACTCCTGACGGAACTTCTGCAAACTAAAATATGACAAGAGGTAACACAGTGATACGGGTAACACGTCCCACAGCCCGAGAGACAACACGGGCAACACGTCCTACAGCCCGAGAGACGATAATTGGGGCAGGGCCAGGAGTTCAGTGACAGGTATCTAAGCCTCTTACCCTTTCCCCACCGTCCATAGATAGGCAGCTCCACTCTCACTGGTCACCAGAAGCTCTCCAAGGACATGGGGACTAAAAGACACCAAAATCTCCTGTTTTTACCAAGGTTTACATTATAAAGAGTCTGTTGCAGGGTTAGGGTCAATTCCATTTAAAATTCCAGTCAATTCAGTTAGTACACTCACATTTCAATTCCATTTCTTAATTTCAAAAAGCATTGAAGAGAATTTGAATTTCAGTATACTTCCTGAATTGATCCCAATCCTGGTCTGTAGTAGAAACCGTACATAATCATGAATACTAACTTGACTGCAAAAACGATTCCTAAAATCAGAGTGACAGACGCTGAGAAAACCTATCATTAGGTGTACAATATATGTGACGAACAATCCTAGGTCCAGTCAACAGAGACTAGCTTGCTAGAGCGTCCATCTCCTTAGACTCCGGCTTGTCAGAGCCAGACGGACCTTTTATCACCACAGACATTCACAACCAGCGTTAAACAGTATAGGAGAACACAAAGCTTTTCACTATGACAGCAAACAGAACGACCTAAAGAGGCCCTGTAGCAGAACACAGAACGACCTATAGCAGAACGACCTATAGCAGAACACAGAACGACCTGTAGCAGAACGACCTATAGCAGAACACAGAACGACCTATAGCAGAACACAGAACGACCTATAGCAGAACGACCTATAGCAGAACGACCTATAGCAGAACGACCTATAGCAAAACACAGAACGACCTATAGCAGAACGACCTATAGCAGAACACAGAAACATAAATTACCGTCAAATACTGTCACACCGTCAAAAATGATAAATATTGTGTTAAGACATACTAGGGGTGCACAATGAATCAATTATTTAATTTCTATGACTCCCACAGTTCACCCAAGTGGGTCAACGTTTAATCAATCGCTATTCGACTATTTGCCCACATCATGCAGACATAAGACATATATATATATATGCATATGTCTTGCAAGACGTGCAATGACTATGGCTGGTTTACTCAATGACTACGGCCGGTTTACACGAGGGCTACCTTTCTTACAGGAGGGGAGACGCGCGCACACAGTCACACACCCCTCCAACCTACCTGGCACTGAGACATGTAGCAGGCTGCTTGGTCTGAATGACCTCCAGAGTCTTAGGGATGTTCTTCTCACTGACCTTCCAGACACCACACAGGTAGTCACAGCGCACCCCCACGTGACCTACGATAGGAACACAACGACAGAGTCAGTTCACCAGACAGAGTCAGTTTAACACGGCAAGCTGTTATGTAAAGAGTTTGGGCTGCATGTCCATTCAACAGCAAGATAAATGGTTAAAACTCAAACTACAGGCCTTCTAAGTGGCACAGCGGTCTAAGGCATTACTATGGTCCCCGGTTCATATCCCAGACTGTGCCACAACCGGCCATGTTCGGGAGTCCCATAGGACGGCTCACAATTGGCCCAGCGTCATCCAGGTTAGGGGAGGGTTTGGTGGGGCTCTAGCGATTCCTTGTGGCAGGTCAGGTGCCTGCGGGCTGACCCCGGGTGCCTGCGGGCTGACCCCGGGTGCCTGCGGGCTGACCCCGGGTGCCAGTTAAACTGTGTTTCCTCTGAAACATTGGTGTGGCTGGCTTCCGGGTTAAGCTGGCGGGTGTTAAGGAGCGCGGTTCGGCAGGTCATGTTTCAGAGGACGCATGACTCGACCTTCGACCCCCGAGCCCGTTGGGGAGCTGCAGCGATGAGACAAGATCAGGGAGGAAAAAGGGGGTAAAAACACCCCCCCCCCCAAAAAAACTACAAAAAAATGTAAACTCAAACTAGACAAAGGAAATAGACGAAGAAAACATGACCTGAACTGGGGTCAACTCGATTTCATTCATTCAATTCAGGAAGTAACCTGAAATTCCACATTTTCCCTTAGCAATGAGGAAATTAGAATTTCAGTTAAACCTACTTCCTGAATTAAACCCCAAAAACAAACAAAAAAACAGATATAATATTGCACATGCATTTATGGATGCTAATGATGTTACTGTGCTTACATTCATCCTGCGGAAGGCCAATGGTGATCTGTCTGATTGTACCATTGAGCTGGAATGAGAGAGGCTTGTGGCTCACATCAAAACATGGAGGCTTCCCTTCTTGAAACTCTAGCACCACCCTGTGGAAGTCTGAGATACTGCATTAAGGACTTTTGATGTGGTCCTTGAAATGGGTTGAATAAAAGTGAATGAATTACTGCAAAATTATAAATCACCAAAAATATCCCTATGACTGTTTTACAGGTTGTAAAGGCCTCAATGCAAGGGGGAAAGGGCAGGCCACCAGTAAAAATATTTTAAGACAGATATTCCTGATAAGATTACATTGAAGGATACTAAGCTTGTTAAGGCCAGCTTTCCCAGGGTACACCAGACAGCCTTGCTGAGAGATACTGGTGTTGGTAAAGGAAATGTACCCTATGGCACCCCCTGTGGCGTGGTCAGAGAACTGCTCCTGCCCGCTCTGATAGGTCAGCTCCTCATGGAGATGATCAGCTAGCAGGGCTGGAGGGATGTCATGGATCACATCTGATAACAGGTTGTGGTACCTTTTGGCCTGCCGCTCCAAATGAGTTAACTCGCACCTAGGTAGAGGACAGAAAACCTTTGAAATAAACCTAGGTAGAGGACAGAGAACCTTTGAAATAAACCTAGGTAGAGGACAGAGAACCTTTGAAATAAACCCAGGTAGAGGACAGAGAACCTTTGAAATAAACCCAGGTAGAGGACAGAGAACCTTTGAAATAAACCCAGGTAGAGGACAGAGAACCTTTGAAATAAACCTAGGTAGAGGACAGAGAACCTTTGAAATAAACCTAGGTAGAGGATAGAGAACCTTTTCTATAAACTTGAATGCAATGATGGATGGACAACCAGGGGAGCTAGTAGTCAGAGGGCACCACCAAGGAAAATAAGAATTTCATACTTTGTTTTCTAAACTCAACAGCTTCTTGCGGAGCAATAACCCTTCTAGGTAGGGTGGATGGAAAGGGGTTTGTGTGCACTTGATGACCACTGAATCAGAAGCCATCACCACAGCACTGGCCACTAACATGGGACCGTCACATCATGAAATGCCATCGCCTCAAGGTGAATGTGATGTGCACAGCCTACATCTATAAAAATATACAGGTCGGACGGTGGAACGCCTCGTTGTAGAGCAGTGTCTCGACTAGGACATAAGGCCTAGAGTTCCTCACTTATGTACTTACTTTTTGTATTTAAGTGTGTGCATGAAGTGCTTCATCTGCCACATGTGAACAGCATTTCTTTCACTTGCCTGGAAAATTACAAAATAAGTGGTTAAACTTGATTCCATATATGGTCTTGCACACACAAAGCATCGAACAACAAAAATAGACATCAGGACAGTCACCTTTCTCCTCCCCTGTCTAAAGTGGAAGTTATCCCCCAGGACAGTCACCTTTCTCCTCCCCTGTCTAAAGTGGAAGTTATCCCCCAGGACAGTCACCTTTCTCCTCCCCTGTCTAAAGTGGAAGTTATCCCCCAGGACAGTCACCTTTCTCCTCCCCTGTCTAAAGTGGAAGTTATCCCCCAGGACAGTCACCTTTCTCCTCCCCTGTCTAAAGTGGAAGTTATCCCCCAGGACAGTCACCTTTCTCCTCCCCTGTCTAAAGTGGAAGTTATCCCCCAGGACAGTCACCTTTCTCCTCCCCTGTCTAAAGTGGAAGTTATCCCCCAGGACAGTCACCTTTCTCCTCCCCTGTCTAAAGTGGAAGTTATCCCCCAGGACAGTCACCTTTCTCCTCCCCTGTCTAAAGTGGAAGTTATCCCCCAGGACAGTCACCTTTCTCCTCCCCTGTCTAAAGTGGAAGTTATCCCCCAGGACAGTCACCTTTCTCCTCCCCTGTCTAAAGTGGAAGTTATCCCCCAGGACAGTCACCTTTCTCCTCCCCTGTCTAAAGTGGAAGTTATCCCCCAGGATGTGGCTCATTGTGCAAAACGCATCCGTGTACTTGTACTGGTAGAAGTTCTGCATCTACAAAAAAAGGAGAAGTCATCCAAATATAAATCAAGTTATATCAGTGTGTGTTCACAGTGAAAAAATAAATAAAATCAGGAAGTAAAAAAGGTTCTTACTTGCTCTGAAAAGTCCAAAGGATCTGACAGTGCTGTTGATGACCATTTGTGGCCTAAAAAAACCCCCCAAAAAGTAAAATATTTCATTTCAAATGATGAGTGACATGCACAAGAGTAACAATTGTCTAAGAATCGTATCCTTATCAAACAATAGGAAACACACTGACGGGCCACTACCTCTTTTTGGTCGCAGAAGTGGTATTGCTATCGGTTCCACTGGCACCCAAGTCTCTCCCTTCACTTGGTGTTGAGATTCGAACTTCCAATCTACTTTTGGTAGACTAACGTCGTTCTAAAATATATATATATAGATTTTTAAACAAACTCCAGTAAAATAGCAAAGGATTTTCAGGGTGAAAGTGATTTTAAACAAGACTCTGGCCTACGATCATCCTTAGCATAGTAGGGGGAACACAGTGAGCTAGAAAGTGCATTGCTAGCATCGATTTCATCATCACAACTCACCTCGTGTAGAGCGACGTTGACTTCCAACACTTGACCATACGAACCCCAACCTCCGACGTTATGTCTAAACGTAGAACTTGGGGGCCCAGAGTTGAAATAAACCGGGAAAAGTTTCTGTGGGAAATTGTAATCCATGTCTGAAAGAATCGCAACCTATCGGTCTGGTATGACCAGTCTGGGCATGTTCTACTAACGTTAGATAGTTAACTGTAAATGTGTCTAGGCTAGCAGCCGCTAGCTAGATAACTAAGTCTCCGCTCTCATTGACCCCCACTTTAAAATGTGAAATTTCCGTTCCGACACGATATTTGAAAATAAAAGTCAAGTCAATTCAGCTATAGAAATCCAGCGATATTGACGGGACACGTGCAACACAAAAAATAGGCACCACTCCAGCAGGGCGAATGGCGTACGTAGGAAATAAGCTTTCCCATTAGTTACAACAGTCACACAGTCAACGTGGCTATATCGTGAACGTTTATGAAAACAAAAATTAACTGTTTTGTCTTCAATTAAGATTGGGGTTAGGCATAAAGTTAGCAGTTAAGGTAAGGGTTAGGTTCAAAATCACATTTTAAGAAGATCAATTGTAGAAATTGGCGGGGAAATTACTTTGTGGCTGTGCTAACTAGTGACGACCGGATAAAAGGGGAGGTGTAGTCGACCACACCATTGGTCAAAAATAGCCAACGTCATAAGAGTGACAGGAAGTTTGGCCTGTGAGATCAGTAGGTACATATTTTTTTTGGACGCCGAAATTGATAATGACAGCTGTATCACAGAGTTTATTAACCCAGAGGCGCAACATGGCAAGACATCCGGGACCGCTTGAGAAAGTGTTCCAACAGACGAAGCCAGGGTTTGGGATTTGAGAAGTCAATGAGAGAAGTAAAATATTCTTCCTTAGTTGTTTATTTTCTCGAAATCTAAAGACACAACCTAGATTTGAGTCAATGTTATTAATCCAACCTTGTGGAAGAGACAAACTGATACGTTTTTATTTTCGTCAAAAACAACTCTATATTGAAGGAGTGCCTTTCAGTTGGCGCATGCGCAGGTTGCCGCGAGAGGACCGTTAGACACAATTTCTTATTTATTTATTTAACCCTTTATTGAACTAGGCAAGTCATGAGTTTAGCTAGCCAACATCACCATGACGTCGCCTAAAAGTGCGATCGGAAATCTATTGGATAAGCAGTTTTAGCCTATCTTTATACTGTACTGTCGATGACTGTATTTTTATCTGCCTTACAAATTAAAACAAGTTAGAAAATTAGAATATAAATCAATATTTTATGGAATAGTATGTTTCTGAACCAACCACCATGCTACCTTGTTGACAACATGACTGCAGGGAAGATTACTGTATCATCGAAAAGGGTGCTCCTCCCTCACCGCTTTTGCCATAAACCGGTGCACCGCGGGTCAGTTGACATTTTTTCGATTTGGTACTATTTTCACAAGTACAGTATGTGGTCAAATTTCACAAATGTTTGTACAAAACAGAGGCTCAAAAGGGCTGTTTAAAAAACAACAACTTTAAAGCACATTTTCAGTTGACTAAGTACTACACACAAAATCACACAGTAACGTTTTCACCAAACCTAATCAGTGTTTCATCTAGAAATACCTTTAATATAAAGTAATTACCATTCGCAATGCTCACAATACTTTTCATATGATTCTCTTCTCATTTCTTTAAATACATTTAACCATCACTTAATCCAACTGCGCTTATTGGTTAATCACTTAACCGTTTGGTAAACCTATAGATTTTCAACTGGTTTGTCTACTATATATTGATCTTGAGAACTGCAGAGATAAAATGTGTGTTTGTAAAGTATAAACATCTAAATTACATGAATGATACATGATAACCATACGTAATGACTACTTGTTATTGCTAATATATTTTACATAGTGGTAACCACAATTGGTCACCATATAAAAGGGTGTGTGTTAACACTTGTTATTTCTTTCAACACGGAGCAGGATAGACAGCAAAGGAGAGAAGGAAATCAAAGAGCTCGTGGACAACTTGACCCAAACTGCTACAGACCTATATCTATCCTACCCTGCCTTTCTAAGGTCTTCGAAAGCCAAGTCAACAAACAGATTACCAACCATTTCGAATCCCACCATACCTTCTCCGCTATGCAATCTGGTTTCAGAGCTGGTCATGGGTGCACCTCAGCCACGCTCAAGGTCCTAAACGATATATTAACCGCCATCGATAAGAAACAATACTGTGCAGCCGTATTCATTGACCTGGCCGAGGCTTTCGACTCTGTCAATCACCACATCCTCATCGGCAGACTCAACAGCCTTGGTTTCTCAAATGATTGCCTCGCCTGGTTCACCAACTACTTCTCTGATAGAGTTCAGTGTGTCAAATCGGAGGGTCTGTTGTCAGGGCCTCTGGCAGTCTCTATGGGGGTGCCACAGGGTTCAATTCTTGGACCGACTCTCTTCTCTGTATACATCAATGATGTCGCTCTTGCTGCTGGTGAGTCTCTGATCCACCTCTACGCAGACGACACCATTCTGTATACTTCTGGCCCTTCTTTGGACACTGTGTTAACAACCCTCCAGACAAGCTTCAATGCCATACAACTCTCCTTCTGTGGCCTCCAATTGCTCTTAAATACAAGTAAAACTAAATGCATGCTCTTCAACCGATCGCTGCCTGCACCTGCCCGCCTGTCCAACATCACTACTCTGGATGGCTCTGACTTAGAATATGTGGACAACTACAAATACCTAGGTGTCTGGTTAGACTGTAAACTCTCCTTCCAGACTCACATCAAACATCTCCAATCCAAAGTTAAATCTAGAATTGGCTTCCTATTCCGCAACAAAGCATCCTTCACTCATGCTGCCAAACATACCCTTGTAAAACTGACCATCCTACCAATCCTCGACTTCGGCGATGTCATTTACAAAATAGCCTCCAATACCCTACTCAATAAATTGGATGCAGTCTATCACAGTGCCATCCGTTTTGTCACCAAAGCCCCATATACTACCCACCACTGCAACCTGTATGCTCTCGTTGGCTGGCCCTCGCTTCATACTCGTCGCCAAACCCACTGGCTCCAGGTCATCTACAAGACCCTGCTAGGTAAAGTCCCCCCTTATCTCAGCTCGCTGGTCACCATAGCAGCACCCACCAGCACCCACTAGCACGCGCTCCAGCAGGTATATCTCTCTGGTCACCCCCAAAACCAATTCTTCCGTTGGCCGCCTCTCCTTCTAGTTCTCTGCTGCCAATGACTGGAACGAATTACAAAAATCTCTGAAACTGGAAACACTTATCTCCCTCACTAGCTTTAAGCACCAGCTGTCAGAGCAGCTCACAGATTACTGCACCTGTACATAGCCCATCTATAATTTAGCCCAAACAACTACCTCTTCCCCTACTGTATTTATTTATTTTGCTCCTTTGCACCCCATTATTTCTCTCTACTTTGCACATTCTTCCACTGCAAATCAACCATTCCAGTGTTTTACTTGCTATATTGTATTTACTTCGCCACCATGGCCTTTTTTTGCCTTCACCTCCCTTATCTCACCTCACTTGCTCACATTGTATATAGACTTATTTTTCTACTGTATTATTGACTGTATGTTTGTTTTACTCCATGTGTAACTCTGTGTTGTTGTATGTGTCGAACTGCATTGCTTTATCTTGGCCAGGTCGCAATTGTAAATGAGAACTTGTTCTCAACTTGCCTACCTGGTTAAATAAAGGTGAAATAAATAAATAAATAAAGAGGTGAACATCAGAGAGAGGGAGGCAGACTGCAGGGAACTGTTGTGTCTAAATCCGGGCCATCGTCGTTGGCAATGTGGTAAATAGAGGCTGTCAGATTGGGATTAACTAATCTGAAAAGATCAACTGTCAATTCGATCATGAGGACATTTCACCAAAAAACTGGAGGCTACAGGATATTTTTGTACCTTTATTTAACTATGCAAGTCAGTTAAGAACAAATTCTTATTTTCAATGATGGCCTAGGAACAGTGGGTTAGGTTAACTGCCTTGTTCAGGGGCAGAACGACAGATTTGTACCTTGTCAACTCGGGGATTTGAACTTGCAACCTTTCTGTTACTAGCCCAACGCTCTAACCACTAGGCTACCCTGCATGTAAATTCACAACATGTTCCAGTATTCCTAGAGTATGATCTATTGACAGTAAACTCTGTTCTACCCTCAGAATTGACAGAAGACCCCATGGTGGTGGTCGTGTGCTGACCGACCAGCAGGAGTGGACAGTGGTGGAAATGGTGAGGGCCAAGAATGGCATACGGCTGTCCGAAATAAAGCAGGCCATTGAGCAGAACGATGACACCTTTGCCAACGTGGCATCCATCTCAATCGCACTCCACACTGCCCTTTCCCATCTGGACAAAATGAACACCTATGTGAGAATGCTGTTCATTGACTAAAGCTCATCACTAAGCTAAGGACCCTGGAACTAAACACCTCCCTCTGCAACTGGATCCTGGACTTCCTGATGTGCCGCCCCCAGGTGGTAAGGGTAGGTACCATGAAAATAAAGGAGAGCCGCACACTCTAGGAGCTCAGATGCTAAAATATTTAATTTACCAACGTTTCGACAGGCAAGCTGTCTTCATCAGGGTAGGTACCAACACATCTGCCACGCTGATCCTCAACACTGGGGCCCCTCTAGGCGCCGTGCTCAGTCCCCTCCTGGACTCCCTGTTCACCCACGACTGTCTGGCCAAGCACGACTCCAACACCATCATTAAGTTTGCTGACGACACAACAGTAATAGGCCTGATCACCGACAACGATGAGACAGCCTATAGGGAGGAGGTTAGAGACCTGGCAGTGTGGTGCCAGGACAACAACCTCTCCCTCAATGTGAGCAAGACCAAGGAGCTGATCGTGGACTACAGGAAAAGGAGGGCTGAACAGGCCCCCATTAACATCGACGGGGCTGTAGTGGAGCGGGTCGAGAGTTTCAAGTTCCTTGGTGTCCACATCACCAAACTATCATGGTACAAACACACCAAGACAGTCGTGAAAAGGGCACGACAACACCTTTTCCCCCTCGGGAGACTGAAAAGATTTGTCATGGGTCCCCAGATCCTCAGAAAAGTTCTACAGCTGCACCATCGAACAGCATCCTGACCGGTTGCATCACCGCCTGGTATGGCAACTGCTCGGCATCCGACCGTAAGGCGCTACAGAGGGTAGTGCGTACGGCCCAGTACATCACTGGGGCCAAGGTTCCTGCCATCCAGAACTTATATACTAAGGCCAAAAAATTGTCAAAGACTCCAGTCATCCAAGTCATAGGCTGTTCTCCCTGCTACCGCATGGCAGCGGTACCAGAGCACCAAGTCTAGTTTCAAAAGGCACCTTAACAGCTTCTACCCCCTAGCTATAAGACTGCTGAACAACTAATCAAATGGACACCTGGACTATTTACATTGACCCTCCCCCCTTTGTTTTTACACTGCTGCTACTCGCTGTTTATTATCTTTGCATAGTCACTTTACCCCTACCTATATGTACAAATGACCTCTAACCTGTACCACCACATGAGTCAGTACCGGTACCCCCTGTATATACAGTGGCTTGTGAAAGTATTCACCCCCTTGGGGTGCAGTGGAAGAATGTGCAAAGTAGAAATATAAATAATGGGGTGCAAAGGAGAAAAATAAATAAATAAATACAGTAGGGAAAGAGGTAATTGTTTGGGCTAAATTATAGATGGGCTATGTACAGGTGCAGTAATCTGTGGGCTGCTCTGACAGCTGGTGCTTAAAGCTAGTGAGGGAGATAAATGTTTCCAGTTTCAGAGATTTTTGTAGTTCGTTCCTGTCGTTGGCAGCAGAGAACTGGAAGGAGAGGCGGCCAAAGGAGGAATTGGTTTTGGGGGTGACCAGAGAGATATACCTGCTGGAGCGCGTGCTACAGGTGGGTGCTGCTATGGTGACCAGCGAGCTGAGATAAGGGGGGTCTTTACCTAGCAGGGTCTTGTAGATGACCTGGAGCCAGTGGGTTTGGCGACGAGTATGAAGCGAGGGCCAGCCAACGAGAGCGAACAGGTCGCAGTGGTGGGTAGTATATGGGGCTTTGGTGACGAAACGGATGGCACTGTGATAGACTGCATCCAATTTATTGAGTAGGGTATTGGAGGCTATTTTGTAAATGACATCGCCGAAGTCGAGAATCGGTAGGATGGTCAGTTTTACGAGGGTATGTTTGGCAGCATGAGTGAAGGATGCTTTGTTGCGAAACAGGAAGCCAATTCTAGATTTAACTTTGGATTGGAGATGTTTGATGTGAGACTGGAAGGAGAGTTTACAGTCTAACCAGACACCTAGGTATTTGTAGTTGTCCACATATTCTAAGTCAGAACCGTCCAGAGTAGTGATGCTAGGCGGGCGGGCAGGTGCGAGCAGCGATCGGTTGAAGAGCATACATTTAGTTTTACTTGCATTTAAGAGCAATTGGAGGCCACAGAAGGAGAGTTGTATGGCATTGAAGCTCGTCTGGAGGGTTGTTAACACAGTGTCCAAAGAAGGGCCAGAAGTATACAGAATGGTGTCGTCTGCGTAGAGGTGGATCAGAGACTCACCAGCAGCAAGAGCGACATCATTGATGTATACAGAGAAGAGAGTCGGTCCAAGAATTGAACCCTGTGGCACCCCCATAGAGACTGCCAGAGGCCCTGACAACAGACCCTCCGATTTGACACACTGAACTCTATCAGAGAAGTAGTTGGTGAACCAGGCGTGGCAGTCATTTGAGAAACCAAGGCTGTTGAGTCTGCTGATAAGAATGCGGTGATTGACAGAGCCGAAAGCCTTGGCCAGGTCGATGAATACGGCTGCACAGTATTGTCTTTTGTCGATGCCGATTATGATATCGTTTAGGACCTTGAGCGTGGCTGAGGTGCACCCATGACCAGCTCGGAAACCAGATCGCATAGCGGAGAAGGTACGGTGGGATTCAAAGCCAGATTTGGATTTAAAGCCAGAAGGAGGCTAGTATCAGCTACATTTATGCCTTTACTAGACTATGGGGATATTTTATATATGAATGCTTCCGCTCAGTGTTTGAGATCAATTGACACCCTTTACCATGGCACTTTGAGATTTATTTTAAACTGCAAAACAGGGTTGGCTGGCCTTCTCTAGTCACTCGTAGGCTGTCACTGGTATACTTTTATTTATAAAGCCATTTTGGGTTTACTACCTTTTTATCTGGGCATTTTTATTGTTCATAAATGTGGTGGGTACTCTCTTCTTTCGCTGGACTTTATCCTGCTAACTGTTCCAAATGTCCGAACTGAATTTGGTAAAAGGGCTTTTATGTACTCTGCGCCATCGTCTTGGAACGCCTTACAAAATACTTTTAAACTGGAAGAACTTGTCCCGATTGGTATTTTTAAATCACTGATGAATGATCTTGAGACTGATTCCCTGACCTGTCAATGTTTTTAATTTGCTGTTTTTGATTTTTGTTATACTCTTGTGAATTCTATGGTTTTTACTAGATTACTTGTAGTTTTTCATGTTGTTTGTCTGTAATTTTTGTAATGACTTGGTGCTGCCTATCTTGGCCAGGACGCTCTTGAAAAATAGATTTAAATCTCAATGAGCCCTTCCTGGTTAAATAAAGGTAAATAAATAAATACATTTTAAAAATGGTTGGTGATCTGTTTGTTAACTTGGCTTTCGAAGACCTTAGAAAGGCAGGGTAGGATAGATATAGGTCTGTAACAGTTTGGGTCTAGAGTGTCTCCCCCTTTGAAGAGGGGGATGACCGCGGCAGCTTTCCAATCTTTGGGGATCTCAGATGATACGAAAGAGAGGTTGAACAGGCTAGTAATAGGGCTTGCAACAATTTCCACGGATAATTTTAGAAAGAGAGGGTCCAGATTGTCTAGCCCAGCTGATTGTAGGGGTACAGATTTTGCAGCTCTTTCAGAACATCAGGTATCTGGATTTGGGTGAAGGAGAAATGGGGGAGGCTTGGGCAAGTTGCTGTGGAGGGTGCAGAGCTGTTGATCGGGGTAGGGGTAGCCAGGTGGAAAGCAAGGCCAGCTGTAGAAAAATGCTTATTGAAATTCTCGATAATTGTAGATTTATCAGTGGTGACAGTGTTTCCTAGCATCAGTGCAGTGGCCAACTGGGAGGAGGTGCTCTTATTCTCCATGAACTTTACAGAGTCCCAGAACTTTTGGGAGTTTGTGCTACAGGATGCACATTTCTGTTGGAAAAAGCTAGCCTTTGCTTTCCTAACTGCCTTGAAAAGTTGCATATCGTGGGGGCTATTCGATGCTAATGCAGTACGCCACAGGATGTTTTTGTGCTGGTCAAGGGCAGTCAGGTCTGGAGTGAACCAAGGGCTATATCTGTTCCTGGTTCTAAATTTCTTGAATGGGGCATGCATATGCTTATTTATGGTGGTGAGGAAAGCACTTTTAAAGAATAACCAGGCATCCTCTACTGACGTAATGAGGTCAATATCTTTCCAGGATACCCGGGCCAGGTTGATTAGAAAGGCTTGCTCGCTGAAGTGTTTTAGGGAGCGTTTGACTGTGATGAGGGGTGGTCGTTTGACCGCGGACCCATTACAGACGCAGGCAATGAGGCAGTGGTCGCTGAGATCCTGGTTGAAGACAGCAGAGGTGTATTTAGAGGGCAGGTTGGTCAGTATGATATCTGTGAGGGTGCCCGAGTTGACGGATTTGGGGTTGTACCTGGTAGGTTCCAGGATAATTTGGGTGAGATTGAGGACATCTATCTAAGATTGTAGGACGGCCGGGGTGTTAAGCATATCCCAGTCTGTAACAAGCGGCATCAGTGAGAGACTATTTCTGGAAAGGTGGATTTTTAAAAGTAGAATCTCTAACTGTTTGGGCACAGACCTGGATAGCATGACAGAACTCTGCAGGCCGTCTCTGCAGTAGATTGCAACTCCACCCCCTTTGGCATTTCTGTCTTGGTGGAAAATGTATACACATACATAGAGGCTTTTTTCAGCTATGATTTTACCACTCAGAATCCAGAATGGATAAGACAATGGGGCCAGCAAAGGATGTAAAATACCCTTACAACAATCTACTTTTTGATCTTCTTGACTGCTACTGTGTGCCAAGAAAAGAGCCCCATTAGGGGTTAGTGTACTCCAGTAAAAAAGGGCTGGTTTAGATTAAAAACTATTGCCCTGTGTCCCCGTTCATAGGGGCATAAGAGACTCGTCACTGGTAGAATTGAGTTGACACTTTATTGGCCCAAACACCCACAGACCCACAAGGTTGAGGTTACTCATGGACAGTAATTAGTAATGTTTTATTTTTTTGCATTGATCCATTGTGTCTTCTAACTGTCCCAAGAATAGGATTCAAAGTGTTAGGAAATATTTGTTCCCATAAATACAAAGTTGGATGTCTCTCCTCATACGTCTGGCACTTTAGTCAGACTACCAGACTGTGCACCACCGAGCCAATCAGGAGAGAATACATACAGGTCAAGGGTGCCAATTTAAAGTCAAGGGGTGTGTCTGTGCCTTTTTGGATTACTCTCTCTTTACAGAGAACCCCTGTGGTTCAAGTCAAGAGTTACCCTTCCCCTTTCAGTCTGCTCTGCGCATGTCTGAAAGTGACAGAGCCAGCAGCCAAGAGAGTTTTTCACAGTATGTCATAAAAAAGTATTACACTTAGATCCAGTATAATGGAATAACTAAGATCTGAATTTGAATGCAGCGTGTTCCGATTCCTCATTCTCTTTCTGTCCAGCAGGGTCAACCAAAAACACTGGGCCTGATGGTTCATGCAGATACTGGGGAAGCAATATAGACATGTATTGATCCCTTAAATTATTTTACTATTAAATGACCCATATCACAACCCTCATACCTCTTCACAAAAATGTATCAAATTTGGAAAAAGGATTTTACTCACAAAAGACGTAGGAATTAATTTTTTCCAGTTAGAAATAGTAGGCTGTGCATCAAATAACTATTTCCATCCGAAAAACAAACCCTCAAATGTACTATTGCATTTTGTAAGTTGTCTGCAGGTGGCTTGTTGTGAATGCACTCAAATATCAAGTCATTATCAGGTTATGTAAACTGCGTTCTAATACTCAACGTAGAAGGATTTGTCTTAATGTACAGTATATGAAAGTGATGCTATGAAAAGGATTCTTTCACGTTATCAAGCTCACTGTGACTGACAAATCACTGCCTATTACTGTGATTAAAAAGAGCATATGAAACGTTGTTTTTCACGAGGCCTACCTGTGCACCTTCCTTTAAGCACCTCTGCTTGAACACCTTTCCTGTCCTTGATCCATTCCACATACAGCCATTTGTGGATCTTTTCAGTGTCCATGTGAAAGATAGTTATTACGAGGCTGGAACATTTGTTAACTTCCCCCCAAAAATGTTTTAACACCCATGTCAAATGAAGGCCTGCAAGCTTACACTTAAATTTAGAGAAATTCATGTAAAATCATGTGAGATGAAAATGGACAAACTAAAAGGTGTGAAATATAGAAGGGTAGTCAGTGGACATAATGAACCTTGTTTTAAGACATTAGGTCACATGACCAAGGAGCTATTGAAATTCTAAATTTAGAAAAATTAATGTAAAATCGTGTGAGATGAAAATGGACACACTAAAGGGTGTACAATGTGTAGGCCCACTGAGTGGACATTCTGAACCTTGTTTGAAGTAACTAGGTCACATTACCAAGGAGCTATTGAAATTCTAAATTTTGAAAAATTCATGTCAAAACATATGAGGTGAAACTTGACAAACTAAAGGGTGTGCAATATAGAAGGGTAGTCAGTGGACATTCTGAACCTTGTTTGAGTCCAGTAGGCCATATGAACAATGAGCTATTGAAATTAAAAAATGTAAATAAATAAATGTAAAATAGTGCGAGATGTAAATCGACCCCCAAAAAATGTGTTTAATTTGTGTCTATGCCATCGGGTTAGTTAGAAACATTTTTTTAAGCTTTAGGAGTAATGGTTAAATAGCTATTGAAATTTGAAAAAATTGATTTGTCACTATGTTGACGGTCCCTAACTGCTGTTGGTGGAGGTAAAGGCAGCTACAGGCGAATATCCAACCTGAAACTGTCTTTACTTCGGTATTTGATTGTATTCTTAACATATCGATACATTTACCTCATAGTCATGTGGTTAATAGCAAAATAACTATAAGAGCATGACATTTACATTAATGTACAAATGTTTATAATAGGAAAACTTTACAATTAAACGTCTTATACAGTAATATAGCTAATATCATTGTGAGTTGTCAATGTGGGCAGTCTTTACATATTCTTTTATTTACGGATATAAAGCATTTCATCATGCAACTGATTAATGTCATGGCTAGAAGAGATACAGTTTGTCAAATTGATGTCAATTATTTTATTTTAACCTTTTAGCAAACCCTAACCCATTTCCTTGCCATAACCTACAGTAACACCTACCTGCTGCGTAAATTCTCTTAACCTGATACGAAAAGTCAATTCTGACAAACTGTATCCCTTCTAGCCAAAACCTCTTCATTCCGTTTGATTGGGATTACGTCGTTACCTGGTTGGTCACGTGCGTGTCAGTCAAAAATGGGTAGTGTGTAAACTACATGTAATTTCAGCTCCGAAATGCTTTTTTTTTTGTCGTTTGTTTTAATGAAACAGAAGGCGCTTTTTTTGTGAAGTTATATTTAAAACTCATCCTGTCAGACCAGTTTGTCAAATTTCAGGGTTGGTAGCCAGCCAGGTAGCCATTACGCAGGTAAAGGGAGTGAACAAAACTCCACAATTGTTTGTGGCGAGGACAGAACATGGTACAATAACCAGAAACTGGAAGACCACACGGAAATATATATATTTTTTTATCGACATAGAAGAATACTGGTGAGTAGTTAGCTGTATTATCCGCCTCCAAATTAAAGTTATTTTCAAGGATTTGTGGAGTGTGACGTTCGCACGTTGACGTTATTTCATCCACTGACAATCTAAAAATCGAAAACTGAATCAAATCGAGTAAATCCAAATTTTAAAGGCGATTTAATTGATCACGTATTGGCTATGAACAGTCCACTTATGTTATTTCCAGACGTTCTTATACAGATTTGCTTTGTTTCTGTGTAGTTGAACTTTTCCATGTCCTTTTATTTTACACTTGAATTGTTTGTAAACACTTTATGATTCTCTATACGGGATGTGAATGACATTTAATTGTAGTCTTGATACTCTTCCAGGAGACAGTGTGTCTACGACACACAATCTTATAGGGTTGCTTCAGAATGGAGAAGGGTCTCACTCTCTCTGTTTTATATAAACACACAGCATAGACAGCTGACAATGGCTGGCCGGCCGCTAGATCTGCGCTAGTCTAGGATTGATGTGCATTCCGGGTAATACACACCTGCCCCCTATGGAGCGGCTCGTACATAAAGCATCCTTGATTCAAGCTGCAAATGCATAATTGTCCTCCTTAACTAGATTTAAGGAGTCTTCTTAATAAATTAATCAAACAAAACATTTCCAACACCATTTTGGTTTTTATCCGGACAATACTATGTACATTTGAGATAGCAAATACTCTTACCAACGGTTTTAGTTAATATCCCACCCCAAGAAGTTGGCTCCAATATTTTACAGTGCCAAATCAAAGGCAATTTGTTTTCAACTCTTTCGCTAATGTGTCAAATCAGAGTACACTTATGTGAACACTGTGTGCAACATCCTAAATGGTAAGAAAATTGTGTTTTATTAGAGCGGTACACACATACTCAGTGGCCAGTTTATTAGGTACACCCATCTAGTACCAGGTCGGACCCTCTTTGCCTCCAGAACAGACTGAATTCTTTGGGGCGTGGTAACGTTGCTCAATTGGTATCAAGGGACCTAACGTGTGCCAGGAAAACATTCCTCAAACCATTGCACCACCGCCACCAGCCTGTACCGTTGACACCAGGCAGGATGGGGGCCATGGACTCATGCTGCTTATACCAAATCCCAGGTCTGCCATCAGCATGACGCAACAGAAGCCGGGATTCGTCGGACCAGGCGATGCGCGACTTTTGCCATTCTCCTTTGACTTTTCATCAACGAGCACAGGACTGCCGCTGACTGGATGTTTGTTTGTCGCACCATTCTCAGTAAACCCTAGACACTGTCGTGTGTGAAAAGCCCAGGAGGCCATTTCTGAGATAGTGGAACCGGCGTGCCTGGTACTGACAAATTTATAGCATGCTCAAAGTTGCTTAGGTCACATCTTTTGCCCGTTCTAACATTCAATCAAACAGTAACTGGATGCCTGTCTGACTGCTTTATATAGAAAGCCATATGACTCACTGTAGGAGCGAACCATTTCTTTGTGAACAGGGTGGTGTACCTAATAAACTGGCCTCAATGTATTTCCCCACTTTTTCTTTCCAGGCGGCTTGCCTTTTAAAGCTAGTAAAGGAAGAAAAATAATGCCTTTGCAGACTGAATCAAATCAAATTGTATCTGTCACATGCGCTGAATACAACAGGTGTCGACCTTACTGTGAAATACTGAATACAACAGGTGTCGACCTTACTGTGAAATATTGAATACAACAGGTGCCGACCTTACTGTGAAATACTGAATACAACAGGTGCCGACCTTACTGTGAAATACTGAATACAACAGGTGCCGACCTTACTGTGAAATATTGAATACAACAGGTGTCGACCTTACTGTGAAATATTGAATACAACAGGTGTCGACCTTACTGTGAAATACTGAATACAACAGGTGCCGACCTTACTGTGAAATACTGAATACAACAGGTGCCGACCTTACTGTGAAATATTGAATACAACAGGTGCCGACCTTACTGTGAAATATTGAATACAACAGGTGCCGACCTTACTGTGAAATACTTGCATACATGCCCTTAACCAATAATTCAGTTGTAGGATGCTTTATGTACGAGCCTGTCCACAGGTGACGCAAGTGTATTACTAGGAATGCAGATCTAGAGGCCACCATTGCCCGCCGAGGCTAACACACGCAGAGGGAAAGACTGCAGGAGTTGCCTTGACCCATACGCTTGTGTTTTGGCAGTCCGAGAGAGAGAAACACTGATCACTTTCTACCACTGCAATGTGTCAGTCACCACCTTGTTAGCCTGTGTCTCGGGGTCCAGTTTCAGGCCACAAAACCCCATAGCTCATGAACACAGATTACTCGACCTCTGCTAAATGGGGGGGATGATATTACGTGTGATGGATTGGCCGTTCGAAACACTGACAATATAATGGATGGCCTGAGGGTCAATGCACTTCCTGAATGTGTTCCACACGGGTAGCTTCAGGTTGAATATGTGGCTTTTCTAAGCAGGAGGTAGGGTTTAAATGTTTGACAAGAATAGGAGCAGACCTGGTTAAACACACACTGGTTAATGTCCTGATGAATATGTGGCGACAGAGATGTGTATTTAGGTGTAGTGTTACTCTGAGTGCACTGGAACAACAGATGAACTCTGAGCGTAGTGTTTCTCTGAAAGTAGTGTCGCTCTGAGTGCTCATAATATTGTAACAGATCAGCCTTCTTGTGGAGGACTTCCTCTTCTATGTTTCCAGTCCGCGTCCCAAATTACACCCTATTTCCTGTATAGCGCTTATAGGAGTCTGGTCGAAAGTAGTGCATTATATTTACGAAATAGGGTGCCTTGTAATTTTTATGTCCTCCACCCCTATTGTATATTCCTCCCAGCCAGTCAGTGATGTGTTCCTTAGAGGACAGCCTGAGTTAGGGCCACCCTTGTGAACAGGGTGGTGTACCTAATAAACTGGCCTCAATGTATTTTCCCACTTTTTCTTGCTATTTTAAAGCTAGTTAAGGAAGACGTGTTCCTTAGACGACAGCCTGAGGTAGGGCCAGTCAGTGACGTGTTCCTTAGACCACAGCCTGAGGTAGGGCCAGTCAGTGACGTGTTCCTTAGACCACAGCCTGAGGTAGGGCCAGTCGGTGACGTGTTCCTTAGACGACAGCCTGAGGTAGGGCCAGTCGGTGACGTGTTCCTTAGACCACAGCCTGAGGTAGGGCCAGTCGGTGACGTGTTCCTTAGACCACAGCCTGAGGTAGGGCCAGTCAGTGACGTGTTCCTTAGACCACAGCCTGAGGTAGGGCCAGTCGGTGACGTGTTCCTTAGACGACAGCCTGAGGTAGGGCCAGTCAGTGACGTGTTCCTTAGACCACAGCCTGAGGTAGGGCCAGTCGGTGACGTGTTCCTTAGACGACAGCCTGAGGTAGGGCCAGTCAGTGACGTGTTCCTTAGACGACAGCCTGAGGTAGGGCCAGTCAGTGACGTGTTCCTTAGACCACAGCCTGAGGTAGGGCCAGTCGGTGACGTGTTCCTTAGACGACAGCCTGAGGTAGGGCCAGTCGGTGACGTGTTCCTTAGACGACAGCCTGAGGTAGGGCCAGTCAGTGACGTGTTCCTTAGACCACAGCCTGAGGTAGGGCCAGTCAGTGACGTGTTCCTTAGACCACAGCCTGAGGTAGGGCCAGTCGGTGACGTGTTCCTTAGACGACAGCCTGAGGTAGGGCCAGTCGGTGACGTGTTCCTTAGACCACAGCCTGAGGTAGGGCCAGTCGGTGACGTGTTCCTTAGACCACAGCCTGAGGTAGGGCCAGTCAGTGACGTGTTCCTTAGACCACAGCCTGAGGTAGGGCCAGTCGGTGACGTGTTCCTTAGACGACAGCCTGAGGTAGGGCCAGTCAGTGACGTGTTCCTTAGACCACAGCCTGAGGTAGGGCCAGTCGGTGACGTGTTCCTTAGACGACAGCCTGAGGTAGGGCCAGTCAGTGACGTGTTCCTTAGACCACAGCCTGAGGTAGGGCCAGTCGGTGACGTGTTCCTTAGACGACAGCCTGAGGTAGGGCCAGTCAGTGACGTGTTCCTTAGACGACAGCCTGAGGTAGGGCCAGTCAGTGACGTGTTCCTTAGACGACAGCCTGAGGTAGGGCCAGTCAGTGACGTGTTCCTTAGACGACAGCCTGAGGTAGGGCCAGTCAGTGACGTGTTCCTTAGACGACAGCCTGAGGTAGGGCCTAAGACGGTACAGTATGAAGATGGGTGGAAACTGCTTCTCTGTTAACGCTTGTAGGCGATGTTGGCTAGCTAAGCTCATGCGCAAGAAAACATCATTGTGTCTAACGGTCGTCTTGCGCAGAACTGTGTCAGTTTGTCACGGGGTGTTGGAGTAATAACACGTTAAACTATTCAAGACATCGGTTCAAATCTAGGTTGTGACTTTTAGCTTTTGAGAAAAGTAAAACATTTTAAGGAAGAATTTTCACTTCTCAAACCCCAAACTGGTCTGCTTGATCTGTTTCGCAAGCATTCCCAGAAGTCTCGTGATGTTGTGCCTCTGGGTTTTGAAAAACTCTTTGGTAGGGCTTATTGTTATTGTTTTATTATAGATGTGACATCTACACCCTAGTTCAGACATGTTGAGGGCTACAAGGCATGTCACACAGCACAGTGATACAATGTAAGGTTGAACCATGCAATATGCCAAATACTTGTTCATAAAGATTAGTACACATTTTACTGCGTTTGCCCAGGAAGTTATGTTGGTTTGACAGGGATAGCGAAACAGTCAAGTCTTCAACTGTCAGACATAAGGTGAAGTGTTGTGGTTGTTGAGTCTCTTGTTAGTTACGTGATAGACCGAGCTGACCATGAGGGTGAAAGCTGGTGATGGAGACTATAGGCAAACGCAAGTCTGTCCCCTTTTTCTCTCCGTATGGAAATAAATGGCTCTAGAAAGGGTACCAAGAAAGCAAGATTTGAATCCTGACTTGTAAGGCAAATGTTGTGAATTCAAGTATTTTCTTTAGCTTGAAGACAGACCTCTCCTCCTTTATCACTCTCCATTTTCCTTTTTAAGCTGCTTTCATTAGGATGGTGTTACTTTCTGTTCAGTGATGTTGTGGAATGGATGTCAGTCAGGTTGTTGTTCTCCAATAGCAGGAAGTCATCCACAACAATGCAGATATATATATATATATATATATATATATATATATATATATATATATATATATATATATATATATATATATATATATATATGATCATATGCTGGATGGACCTAATATGACTGTTCACATGGATCTTCTATCATTTCCATACTTTTTTTGTTGTTTTTTAAAAATTAGAATATCCTTGGTGGCACACTTTTTCCGGTTGATTCTTGAATGAATGGTGTGATTTTCCCCCCCCCTTCCCCCCCGTTGAACCAGAAAGTCATTGGCTGTTCCAGTAGTAAATACACTTTACTTGATTAGGATCCCGTCTTGACTCTCCCAGCAAGGGGATGAGCTGATATGGGATCATCTAGTACTGTGGTTCCCAAACTTGGTGTAGTCCCGTACCCCTTCAAACATTCAACCTCCAGCTGAGTACCCCCTCTAGCACCAGGGTCAGCACACTCTCAAAAGTTGTTTATTTTGCCATCATTGTAAGCCCGCCACACACACACACACTATACGATACATTTATTAAACATAAGAATGAGTGTACGTTTTTGTCACAACCCGGCTCGTGGGAAGTGACAAAGAGCTCTTTTACGACCAGGGAACAAATAATGATTTGAATTGTGCTCTTTGTTTAACCATCTTACATATAAAACCTTATTTGTTAATAGAAAATTGTGAATAACTCACCACAGGTTAATGAGAAGGGTGTGCTTGAAAGGATGCACATAACTCTGCAATGTTGGGTTGTATTGGAGAGTCTCAGTCTTAAATAAGTTTCCACACACAGTCTGTGCCTGTATTTAGTGTTCATGCTAGTGAGGTCAGAGAATCAACTCTCACATAGGTACGTGGTTGCAAAGGGCATCACTGTCTAAACAGCGCGATTTGCCAAGGCAGGATACTCTGAGCGCAGCCCAATCCAGAAATCTGGCAGTGGCTTCTGATTTTAAATATAATGTTCACAGAACCGATGAGGCTCTCTTGTTCAGATAACGGTAAGTGGATTGGAGGCAGGGCATGAAAGGGATAACGAATCCAGTTGTTTGTGTCATCCGTTTCGGGAAAGTACCTGCGTAATTGCGCACCCACCTTGCTCGGGTGCTTTGCTATATCACATTTGACATTGTTCGTAAGCTTGAGTTCATTTGCACACAGAAAAATCATACAATGATGGAAAGACCTGTGTGTTGTCCTTGTTAATGCAGACAGAGAAGAGCTCCAACTTCTTAATCATAGCCTCAATTTTGTCCCGCACATTGAATATAGTTGCGGAGAGTCCCTGTAATCCTAGATTCAGATCATTCTGGCGAGATAAAACATCACCCAGATGGGCCAGTCATGTGAGAAACTCGTCATCATGCAAGCGGTCAGACAGGTGAAAATTATGGTCAGTAAAGAAAACCTTAAGTTTGTCTCTCAATTTAAAAAAACGTGTCAGTACTTTGCCCCTTGATAACCAGCGCACTTCTGTATGTTGTAAAAGCGTTACATGGTCGCTGCCCATATCATTGCATAGTGCAGAAAATACAAGAGAGTTCAGTGGCCTTGCTTTAACAAAGGTAACCATTGTCACTGTAGTGTCCAAAAAGGCATTCCCTTGGCAGCAAGAGCCTCTCGGTGGATGCTGCAGTGTACCCAAGTGGCGTCGGGAGCAACTGCTTGCACACGTGTTACCACTCCACTATGTCTCCCTGTCATGGCTTTTGCACCATCAGTACAGACACCAACATGAGCAGCAGCTACGTTTGGCTACATACGGACCGTTAGTGGAATTCCTGCAAGAGATAGAGTAACGGTTAATGTGATTGGATGTTCATTATTTGACGTTGTTGTTATTTTGCTGAACACTAGATGGTTAAATTGTATTTTTGGCAGTGAAACGAGGCTACTCAGGCGAGAAAAAAACCTCACCCAAATGTATAGCCCCGTTGGAAAATATAAATGGACTGTTTGAAAATGTGGATAAAATGATGTGAATCACATTTTTATTTGGCGTACCCTCGACGGCATTGCGCGTACCCCAGTTTGGGAATACCTGGTCTAGTAGGTAAAGAGGACTGTGTTTCCTGTTAGCGTCTAGTAGGTAAAGAGGACTGTGTTTCCTGTTAGCGTCTAGTAGGTAAAGAGGACTGTGTTTCCTGTTAGCGTCTAGTAGGTAAAGAGGACTGTTTCCTGTTAGGGTCTCGTAGGTAAAGAGGACTGTTTCCTGTTAGGGTCTCGTAGGTAAAGAGGATTGTGTTTCCTGTTAGGGTCTCGTAGGTAAAGATGACTGTGTTTCCTGTTAGGGTCTCGTAGGTAAAGAGGATTGTGTTTCCTGTTAGACTAGTAGGTAAAGAGGATTGTGTTTCCTGTTAGACTAGTTAGCAGATGATTTGTGGTCGGCCGGTAGCTAAACTCAGAGCAGTGTTTTAACCCCCTGACCTTGCCCCTCAGGGGAGCATTGGCAGTTGGGTGAGGGACAGTTGGGCTATGTTAAATATTGAGATGGGGGTGGAAAGCCTTTGTTTATTTTATTTTATTTATTTCACCTTTATTTAACCAGGTAGGCTAGTTGAGAACAAGTTCTCATTTGCAGCTGTGACCTGGCCAAGATAAAGCAAAGCAGTGCGACACATACAACAACAGAGTTACACATGGAATAAACAAACATACATTCTTTAGTGAATCTCTTGCCTCAGGTTACAAGGCAAGCAGGCAGCGAGCCAGGTATGTGAGGCAGACAGGCAGGCAGGTATGAGAGGCAGACAGGCAGGCAGGTATGAGAGGCAGACAGGCAGGCAGGTATGAGAGGCAGGCAGGCAGGCAGGTATGAGAGGCAGACAGGCAGGCAGGTATGAGAGGCAGACAGGCAGGCAGGTATGAGAGGCAGACAGGCAGGCAGGTATGAGAGGCAGGCAGGCAGGCAGGCAGGTATGAGAGGCAGGCAGGCAGGCAGGCAGGTATGAGAGGCAGGCAGGCAGGCAGGTATGAGAGGCAGGCAGGCAGGCAGGTATGAGAGGCAGGCAGGTATGAGAGGCAGGCAGGCAGGCAGGTATGAGAGGCAGGCAGGCAGGCAGGCAGGCAGGCAGGCAGGTATGAGAGGCAGACAGGCAGGCAGGCAGGTATGAGAGGCAGACAGGCAGGCAGGTATGAGAGGCAGACAGGCAGGCAGGTATGAGAAGCAGACAGGCAGGCAGGTATGAGAGGCAGACAGGCAGGCAGGTATGAGAGGCAGACAGGCAGGCAGGTATGAGAGGCAGACAGGCAGGCAGGTATGAGAGGCAGACAGGCAGGCAGGTATGAGAGGCAGACAGGCAGGCAGGTATGAGAGGCAGACAGGCAGGCAGGTATGAGAGGCAGACAGGCAGGCAGGTATGAGAGGCAGACAGGCAGGCAGGTATGAGAGGCAGACAGGCAGGCAGGTATGAGAGGCAGGCAGGTATGAGAGGCAGACAGGCAGGCAGCCAGGTATGAGGCAGGCATGCAGGCAGCCAGGTATGAGAGGCAGGCATGCAGGCAGCCAGGTATGAGAGGCAGGCAGCCAGGTATGAGAGGCAGGCAGCCAGGTATGAGAGGCAGGCATGCAGGCAGGCATGCAGGCAGGCAGGCAGGCAGGCAGGTATGAGAGGCAGGCAGGCAGGTATGAGAGGCAGGCAGGCAGGCAGCCAGGTATGAGAGGCAGGCAGACAGGCAGGCAGGTATGAGAGGCAGGCAGGTATGAGGCAGGCAGGCAGGCAGGTATGAGGCAGGCAGGTATGAGGCAGGCAGGCAGGCAGGTATGAGAGGCAGGCAGGTATGAGAGGCAGGCAGGTATGAGAGGCAGGCAGACAGGCAGGCAGGTATGAGAGGCAGGCAGGTATGAGGCAGGCAGGCAGCCAGGTATGAGAGGCAGGCAGCCAGGTATGAGAGGCAGGCAGGCAGGTATGAGAGGCAGGCAGGCAGGCAGGTATGAGAGGCAGGCAGGCAGGCATGAGAGGCAGGCAGGCAGCCAGGCATGAGAGGCAGGCAGGCAGCCAGGCATGAGAGGCAGGCAGGCAGGCAGGTATGAGAGGCAGGCAGGCAGGTATGAGAGGCAGGCAGGCAGGTATGAGAGGCAGGCAGGCAGCCAGGTATGAGAGGCAGCCAGGTAGCCAGGTATGAGAGGCAGCCAGGTATGAGGCAGCCAGGCAGCCAGGTATGAGAGGCAGGCAGACAGGCAGCCAGGTATGAGAGGCAGGCAGACAGGTATGAGAGGCAGGCAGACAGGCAGCCAGGTATGAGAGGCAGGCAGCCAGGCAGTGAGGCTCCTTTTGAAAGGTGTTCCCAAAGCCTGTTGTCCCTCTTCTCCCTCCCCTCTTCCGCATTGTTGCCATGGCAGTGCGTCGGGCCAGGCCGACGGATACCGCCAGACGTCACGACAAACCGCCGTATGTGTAGAGAGAAGTGGAGGAGGACAGTGACACCTCAGAGGGCTCTGGTCTAAAGTAGTGCACTATAAATGAAAGGGTGCCATTTGGGACGCAATCCCAAAAGTCATATTTTACACTAAGTCCATCCTACTGATTTTTAGTGGTAGTGAATTTCAGGGAATATAACTCAGTGGGTCTAGAATATAGTTGCTGCCTTTTTTTGATCTTGATTGTGGTAAACTGATTTGTTTGAGTGAATTTGGGGATATTCTCCATGGGGATCCATGTGTTAGAGCTCTCAGAATAGTAGAATCGTCGTGGCAGTGTCAGGTCAGAGGCTCTCTGTTCTTAGAAGTGCATTCCTCCTTTTGTTCTCTGCCAGAAACACATTTTCTTGTCAAAGATTTGAAATATAATGTCTTAAGAATTTGTAAACGAGTGCTGTGAAATTTAGTTATCTCAAGTACTTCTGTACACAATCAATTCACAACCTCAAATGCTTCAATGTGCCACGTTAAATTTGTCCTGAATTTGATCATAACATTTGAGATTATAGACGTACTCCTCATACAGTTGTTAGTCTACAGTCATGTTATAGGGCCTATACGCTGCTCAATGTCTCCTCCACAAGCATTCTGGTGTTTTTGTATTCAGAGACTTGTTCTCTCTCAAATCACAGCAATATGACTATCTGGCAGTCTGTGATGACTGCCTGACAGAATGCCAGATAGTCATATTTGATTTATTTAGTAGTTTAGTCTTTACACAAGATGATCATGGAGACGAGTTGCATAACCAATATTCTGTCCGTTCTCCCGAAGTGTGGGCTTGTTAACTTCCCTTAATGGATTTGAAACAAAATGTTTGGTAGGCTATATGGAAACTCTAGTCCATGCTTAGACCAATCCAATGCTTTTACATTTTGTGGGGAGTAGTGAATGGGCACGTTTTAAGTGGATACATTTTGTCTAGTCAGTGACCATCGTTGGTCACCACCTTTCAAAGTGTGTTGCATTATGGGGATACAAATGTTCCAACTTGCGCCTACATGTTGACTGCATGAACTTAACACCATTTGATCAAAGGTCATGCAGTTTTTTAAAGACGTTAAGTTGCTTCTCACCAACTGTACCATGCAGCAATCGGCTGCTTCGTGGGAGGCCCTATTTGTCGACCTATCACTTTTTGTTTTTGTGTGACCCATGCGAACGTGACCAAAGACATCAGGAACCAACTTTGCCTCAATACTAATGCTACAGGGATACAAATGAAAGTGATATGAGACCTCTCTCTCTAACCAATGAATTGTACACCCATTAGGTTTTCAATTTGATTGTATCATTTGGTTTAAAGTTTATTTCCATTTTTTTTTTTTTTTAATAAACTTTTATAAACAATAGCAGCTATGTTGACACTGCAACGGTGATCATAGCCTTGCTGTTGGAAAACCACTCCAGTGTTGGACTTTCGGCTGTCGCAGATGAAACCCCCACCCCCGACTTAATTTGTAGCGACTTTTGTCTAGTTGGCTTCGTTAGCCTTACTACTCGAACACACCCATTGAGTATCCACTTCAGGAGGAAGGAGAGATTATTCAGACCACTGAGTACTGCACAGCAGGAAGGAATGGTAGAACTGGAGTTCTCTGTTAGTGTTACATCACTGCAGAGAGGGAGAGAGAGACCTTGCTTAGTTAGTCAAATAAGGGTGTGCCCTACCTGCCTGCCGACAGCCTACCTGTGTGAAACTCTCCCCTTGGGTGCGGAGGTAGGTTCTACCTTTATATTTATTTTAAAAAAAATCAACAAAAAAAAAATATTTGAATTTTTTTACTTTATTTAGTAAATATTTTCTTAAATCTATTTATTGAACTGCATTGTTGATTTAAGGGCTTGTAACTAAGCATTTCACAGTAAGGTCTACACCTTTAAATATTTGATATGATGGGCCTCCCGAGTGGCATGCTAAGACACTGCATCACAGTGCTAGCTGTGTCACTACAGATCCTGGTTCGTTTCCAGGCTGTTGTCGTAGCCGGCCGCGACCGTGAGACCCTTAAGGCGGCGCACAATTGGCCCAGCGTCGTCCGGGTTAGGGGAGGAAAAATCTTGTGCGAGCAAGGAGACCTACAAACCTGACTCAGTTACACCCGCTCTGTCAGGAGGAATGGGCCAAAATTCACCCAATTTATTGTGGGAAGCTTGTGGAAGGCTACCTGAAATGTTTGACCCAAGTTAAGCAATTTAAAGGCAATGTTACCAAATACTAATTGAGTGTTTGTAAACTTCTGACCCACTGGGAATGTGACGAAATAAATAAAAGCTGAAATAAATAATTCTCTCTACTATTATTCTGACATTTCACATTCTTAAAATTAAGTGGTGATCCAAACTGACCTAAAACAGGGAATTTTTACTCGGATTAAATGTCAGGAATTGTGAAAAACGGACTTTAAATGTATTTGGCCAAGTTGTATGTAAACTTCCTCCTTCAACTGTAAATGTAGGAAGTAAGTATGTGCGACTAGGTGTTGCATGTACTGTATGTACCCAGGAGACAGCCACCTTTCCTTAGGCCAGCTCCTTCTTAACATCTTGGTCGACCAGGCTAAGCAGGTTATTATTTGTCCCGATGGTGACAAAACATATGAACAAAAAAGGAAAACTACCAAAGGCATGCCCAAACCTAAAGACTCAAAAACCAAAGGAAAGGGCTTGCGGCTACCAAACAAACCCAGCAGCCTCACGACTCTGCCAGCTGGGATACTGACTGACCATCACACTGACTGACCATCACACTGACTGACCATCACACTGACTGACCATCACACTGACTGACCATCACACTGACTGACCATCACACTGACTGACCATCACACTGACTGACCATCACACTGACTGACAGCACCTGGTGTGTTTATCAAGGCATCCTTCTAGCACAGCATTTGGACATGGTTAGTGCTGCCACCTGGGGGATGCAGTGTGGAAGTGTATCAAATCAAATCAAATCTAATTTTATTAGTCACATGCACCGAATACAACCGGTGTAGACGTTGCAGTGAAATGCTTACTTATGAGCCCCTAACCAACAATGCAGTTAAAAAAAAATACAGATAAGAATAAGAGAAAAGTAACAAGTAATTAAAGAGCAGCGGTGAAATAACGATAGTGAGACTATATACAGGGGGTACCGGTTATTTGAGGTAATATGTACATGTAGGTAGAGTTGTTAAAGTGACTATGCATAGATGATAACAACAGAGAGTAGCAGTGGCGTAAAGAGGGAGGGGGGGGGCACTGCAAATAGTCTGGGTAGCCATTTGACTAGATGTTTAGGAGTCTTATGACTTGAGGGTAGAAGCTGTTTAGAAGCCTCTTGGACCTAGACTTGGCGCTCCGGTACCGTTTGCCGTGCGGTAGCAGAGAGAACAGTCTATGACTAGGGTGACTGGAGTCTTTGCCATTTTTTTAGGGCCTTCCTCTGACACCGCCTGGTATAGAGGTCCTGGATGGCAGGAAGCTTGGCCCCAGTGATGTACTGGGCCGTTCCCACTACCCTCTGTAATGCCTTACGGTCAGAGGCCGTACAGTTGCCATACCACGCAGTGATGCAACCAGTCAGGGTGCTCTCTGGTGCAGCTGTAGAACCTTTTGAGGATCTGAGGACCCATGCCAAATCTTTTCAGTCTCCTGAGGGGGAATAGGTTTTGTCGTGGCCTCTTCATGACGGACTTGGTGTGTTTGAACCATGTTTGTTGGTGATGTGGACACCAAGGAACTTGAAGCTCTCGACCTGCTCCACTGCAGCCCTGTCGATGAGAATGGGGGCGTGCTTGGTCCTCTTTTTCCTGTAGTCCATAATCATCACCTTTGTCTTGATCACATTGAGGGAGAAGTTGTCCTGGCACCACACTGCCAGTTCTCTGACCTCCTCCCTATAGACCGTCTCATCGTTGTCGGTGATCAGGTCTACCACTGTGTCATCTGCAAATTTAATGATGGTGTTGGAGTCGTACCTGGCTGTGCAGTCATGAACAGGGAATACAGAGGGGACTGAGAACGCACCCCTGAGGGGCCTTTGTGTTGAGGATCGGTGTGGCGGATGTGTTGTTACCTACACTTACCACCTGGAGGTGGCCCGTCAGGAAGTCCAGGATCCAGTTGCAGAAAGTTAAAAAAAGTACGTTCATCTCTAGGAGACAGAATGCGTCTCCTTCCTGAGCGGTATGACGGCTACGTGGTCCCATGGTGTTTATACTTGCGTACTATTGTTTGTACAGATGACAAACGTGGTACCTTCAGGCGTTTGGAAATTGCTCCAAAGGATGAACCAGACTTGTGGAGGTCTACAATTTTTTTTCTGAGGTCTTGGCTGATTTCTTTTGATTTTCCCATGATGTCAAGCAAAGAGGCACTAAGTTTGAAGGTAGGCCTTGAAATACATCCACAGGTACACCTCCAATTGACTCAAATTATGTCAATTAGCCTAACAGAAGCCAAGACATAATTTTCTGGAATTTTCCAAGCAGTTTAAAGGCACAGTCAACTTAGTGTATGTAAACTTCTGACCCACTGGAATTGTGATACAGTGAATTATAAGCGAAATAATCTGTCTGTAAACAATTATTGGAAAAATTACTTGTGTCATGGACAAAATAGATGTCCTAACCGACTTGCCAAAACTATAGTTTGTTAACAAGACATTTGTGGAGTGGTTGAAAAACGAGTTTTAATGACTCCAACCTAAGTGTATGTAAACTTCCAACTTCAACTGTAGGTGGTCCAGAGTTCTTTTTCCTCTGGTTGCACATTTATCATGCTGATCGAAATTTGGTAAAACGGATTAAAGTCCCCAGCTACTAGGAGCGCTGCCCCTGGGTGAGTGTTTCTGTATTAAAGTCCCCGGCTACTAGGAGCGCTGCCCCTGGGTGAGTGTTTCTGTATTAAAGTCCCCGGCTACTAGGAGCGCTGCCCCTGGGTGAGTGTTTCTGTATTAAAGTCCCCGGCTACTAGGAGCGCTGCCTCTGGGTGAGTGTTTCTGTATTAAAGTCCCCGGCTACTAGGAGCGCTGCCTCTGGGTGAGTGTTTCTGTATTAAAGTCCCCGGCTACTAGGAGCGCTGCCTCTGGGTGAGTGTTTCTGTATTAAAGTCCCCGGCTACTAGGAGCGCTGCCCCTGGGTGAGTGTTTCTGTATTAAAGTCCCCGGCTACTAGGAGCGCTGCCCCTGGGTGAGTGTTTCTGTATTAAAGTCCCCGGCTACTAGGAGCGCTGCCTCTGGGTGAGTGTTTCTGTATTAAAGTCCCCGGCTACTAGGAGCGCTGCCCCTGGGTGAGTGTTTCTGTATTAAAGTCCCCGGCTACTAGGAGCGCTGCCTCTGGGTGAGTGTTTCTGTATTAAAGTCCCCGGCTACTAGGAGCGCTGCCCCTGGGTGAGTGTTTCCGTATTAAAGTCCCCGGCTACTAGGAGTGCTGCCCCTGGGTGAGTGTTTCTGTATTCAAGTCCCCGGCTACTAGGAGCGCTGCCCCTGGGTGAGTGTTTCTGTATTCAAGTCCCCGGCTACTAGGAGCGCTGCCCCTGGGTGAGTGTTTCTGTATTAAAGTCCCCGGCTACTAGGAGCGCTGCCTCTGGGTGAGTGTTTCTGTATTAAAGTCCCCGGCTACTAGGAGCGCTGCCCCTGGGTGAGTGTTTCTGTATTAAAGTCCCCGGCTACTAGGAGCGCTGCCTCTGGGTGAGTGTTTCTGTATTAAAGTCCCCGGCTACTAGGAGCGCTGCCCCTGGGTGAGTGTTTCTGTATTAAAGTCCCCGGCTACTAGGAGCGCTGCCTCTGGGTGAGTGTTTCTGTATTAAAGTCCCCGGCTACTAGGAGCGCTGCCCCTGGGTGAGTGTTTCTGTATTAAAGTCCCCGGCTACTTGGAGCGCTGCCTCTGGGTGAGTGTTTCTGTATTAAAGTCCCCGGCTACTAGGAGCGCTGCCCCTGGGTGAGTGTTTCTGTATTAAAGTCCCCGGCTACTAGGAGCGCTGCCCCTGGATGAGTGTTTCCTTGTTTGCTTATGGCGGAATACAGCTCATTCAATGCTGTCTTAGTGCCAGCTTAACACTAAAGTACATAACCTTATCAAACAAATGAAAATATAAAGTAGCCTTTTTATTTTTTCCCCCGATTTTTATTTATTATTATTTTTTTTGTAACTGTTTTAACAAGCTTGTAAAAATGGACTTGTAATTCGGATCAAGTGGCTTATCAGTTTGGTGTGAATGTTTTCCCTCAGTGCTCTGTTTTAATTAAAGAGAGTATGTAGTGGTTTTGGGGTATTTAACCTGTTTTGGCTTCGGTGGATGTGAGGAGGTAATTACTGGATTATCTCAAACTTTATAATGAGAGCAAAACACTCCTCAGTCATGACCTCCTCGCCAAGACACTAAAAGACCTTGCTGCCAAAAGGCTAACACGGAGTACTTAGACATTTTAGGATGTTTGACCATTACCCATTTTTAAGCTATAATCTAACAAGACATTGAAAGCCATATGAGTTAACTATGTGTCAGTGTGCTCTGTGTATTGTTGGTAGTAGTAATCTATCTCATGGCACAAAATGCTTACCTACATATTATTGGCTCAATAAATACCCCAAGTTGTTGTTGCCATTGCTGTTTTGGCTTTGGCAGTACAGTTGAGTGGACATGGGACTGGGAGGAGAATAGTTTTTTTTTTAAGTCTAGTTCTGTGATTCATTTCCATCCATTTAAAAAAAAAAAATATATATATATATTTTTTTTTTTTACCTGAGCTGGAATAATGGCACAATGTTGACTTGACATTTCTGACTGTGGTTCTACTGTGCTTTCTGATGGATGTTGTTTGGCATGTGTTGAAGAGGTAGCCCTACAGAGCAGCGTAGTCACCTGAAGGGCTGGCTGCATCCCAAATAGCAGCCTACATATACCCTATATAGAGCGCTAGCCGTGGTCAAGAGTAGTGCATCTATTTAAGGGAATAGTGTGACGTTTGAGACACAGCTGTTTTCTGTCTGTAGAACACTTCTTTGTCTATGGGTTAAACTTTAGGAATGTGGTTGCTGCCTTGCTGATCAACCTCATTGCCACCATCTCCTTAAAACCGGTAGGGTTAGTGACGGGGAATGGAAATTCACCTGGGCTATTTGTCTATATTTAAACCTCCTGTTGCCTTAAGGTTTTATGTAGTTGAAAGGTTCAGTGTTTTTTTTTTGTTTTTTTTTGCCTTGGTTCTATGCTACATGGCTACATACTTTTGTAGTGTATGTGGACACCTGCTCGTCAATCTATTTCCAAAATCATGTGCATTAATATGGAGTTGGTCCCCCTTTGCTGCTATAACAGCTTCCACTCTTCTGGGAAGGCTTTCCACTACATGTTGGAACATTGCTGTAGGGACTTGCTTCCATTCAACCACAAGCATTAGTGAGGTCGGGCACTGATGTTGGGCGATTAGGCCTGGCTCGCAATTTATCACGAATGTGTTCGATTGGCTTGAGGTCAGGGCTCTGTGCAGGCCAGTCAAGTTCTTCCACATCACTCTCAACAAACCATTTCTGTATGGATGTCGCTTTGTGGATGGGGGCATTGTCATGCTGAAACAGGAAAGGGCCTTCCCCAAACTGTTGCCACACAGTTGGAAGCACAGAATCGTCTAGAATGTCATTGCTTGCTGTAGCATTAAGAGTTCCCTTTCATTGAATGAAGAAGTACCCTGAACCATGAAAAACAGCCCCAGACCATTATTCCTCCTCCACCAAACTTTACAGTTGGCATTATGCAATGGTGCAGGTAGCGTTCTCCTGGAATCCGCCAAACCCAGATTCGTCCGTCAGATTGCCAGATGGTGAAACGTGATTCATCAATCCAGAGAACACATTTTCAATGGCGGCGAGCTTTCCACCCCTCCAGCCAATGCTTGGCATTGCGCGTGGTGATCTTAGGCCTGTGTGTGGCTGCTCGGGCCTTGGAAACTCATTTCACGAAGCTCCCGGCGAACAGTTCTTTTGCTGACCTTGCTTCCGGAGGCGTTGTGGTCCTTGGTACTGAGTGTTGCAACTGAGGACAGATGATTTTTACACGCTACGCACTTCAGCACTGTGAGCTTGTGTGGCCTACCACTTAGCAGCTGAGCCTTTTTTGCTCCTAGACATTTCCTCTTAACAATAACAGCGCTTACAGTTGACCGGGGCAGGTCAAGCAGGGCAGATATTTGACGAACTGACTTGTTGGAAAGGTGGCATCCTATGGCGGTGGTGCCGTGTTGAAAGTCACTGAGATCTTCAGTACAGGCCATTCTACTGCCAGTGTTTGCCAATGCATGGCTGTGTACTCCGTTTTATACTCCTGTCAACAATGTGTGTGGCTGAAATGGCCAAATCCACTAATTTGGATGGGTGTCTACATGCTATTGGCTATTTAGTGTATCTAGTATGACACAAACATTTTATCTTGTGTATGACACGAGTGCTTTAGTTTCCTTTCCTTGTCAAAGACTGAAATCTAACTTCACTGTTTAGTGCACTTCAAGTCCTCTGACATGCTTTGTGAATGTGAAACCGGTTTTGCTTTGGAAGAATGAGTTGACAAAATCATTTGCAAGAATCAGTGGCTATTTCAAAATACTCCTTGGTGAAAACTCTGTTCTTTTTCCCCACCCTCCCCTTTCTCTCTCCCTCAATCTTCTCTGCTCGCTCTTTCTCTCCTGTCCTCTCAACCCCCTATCCCCCTCCCTCTCCCCTCGCCCTCCCCAGTGAGCGACCTCCAGACGTTTCTCCACTATGAGTCGGGAGCGAGCAGACTCCCAGGGGTCACTTGGGCCTGACGATGAGGTCATGCCATATAGTGACGACGAGACGGATGATGAGTTGGACCCCGGCTCAGATGAAGAGCGTCCACAGGTCGAAGAGGCCAAGAGCACCGGTAAGAGACTGGGAGAGGACATTAGAGAAGAGCTGTCGTACACACACACACACACACACACACACACACACCTCATCCATTAGACAATCATCTGAGAAACCACCCTTAATAGTGGTAATACCACCTTTTTGATTCATTTCGAAGTGTTCCAGTTTCACCATTCAGCTGCCATGTTTTGTCTGCCCTTCTGTTTCCAGAGTCTGACTGTCTGCCCTTCTGTTTCCAGAGTCTGACTGTCTGCCCTTCTGTTTCCAGAGTCTGACTGTCTGCCCTTCTGTTTCCAGAGTCTGACTGTCTGCCCTTCTGTTTCCAGAGTCTGACTGTCTGCCCTTCTGTTTCCAGAGTCTGACTGTCTGCCCTTCTGTTTCCAGAGTCTGGTTGGAGAGTCAAAGCGAACGACAGGGCCTTCTGTAACCTGCCAGAGTTTCAGAAAAAATACTTCTTGTGTCTCAAGAAGAGTAAATATGCAGTAAGTTCCCTCTCTCCCAGTTCCACCCAGGACTGCTGGTTCAAGCCTAGGTCTTGTTCGTTAGGCACCACACAAAGGCAATGGACAGAAACATGAAAGGTGTACCTGGACTTGTCCAATAAGAAACACACATGTTTTAGATTCCCCATTGTAAAAGGGTTTAAAACAGTTTATAGTTGCATCCCCTCATGAACCCCAGCCTCATGAACCCCAGCCTCATGAACCCCAGCCTCATGAACCCCAGCCTCATGAACCCCAGCCTCATGAACACCAGCCTCATGAACACCAGCCTCATGAACCCTCATGAACATCAGCCTCATGAACATCAGCCTCATGAACACTAGCCTCATGAACCCTAATGAACACTAGCCTCATGAACCTTAGTGAACACTAGCCTCATGAACCCTAATGAACACCAGCCTCGGACTGAGTAAAGCAAAATATTGACTAATGAAACAAGTATATATTTTTTAGGAGTAATGACAGTTGCTGGCAGGAGCGTGACAATAAAGGGAAAACACTGAGGTTGGTAGAAACCGATCGCTGTAATGTGCTTAGGAGGAGCACAGTGTCGTCCCTTAAACAAGCCCATATTTGAGTACGGTAGGAGATAAAAGGCCAGTGCTTTGTTGAGGTATTTATCCATTTGGATTGCCTCATACGTACTTTCCAATGTTGTCATTGTTGACGCAGTAATAGATCCAGTGCATCATGGACAATAAGGAAGTATTTTATTTGATCAGTTTTTTTTCTGATTGTCCCTACTTCCTCCTTACTGTGCTGATGTGTCTGTCAGACTGGCCTGGACACTTTGATATTTTCAGCCCAGAGTCTATGTATTTTATGGTGCTGTAATAATGCAGAGGTATTTACCAGTGACTGACAGGACTCCTGGTTAGTCTGTAGTTGGCTCTCTTTCCCATCTGTGGCGATAGAACTTCTTCTCTTTTGTGTTCATTTACTTGTTAGTCATCATTAGAATAATCTCATGTTACCATGAGAGTGTCGATCATCAGAGAGTTAGCCTGAAATCAAGGCTACCATTATGAAAATGAGGTGATACGAATCTCATTCAGTTGTCGAAACAAACAAAAGGCTAGTTAGAATGCTAACTGCAGGCACATTGGTGGCACAAAGTACAGATGTCAAACTAATGACTAAGTCTTCTCTGACATCTGAAAATAGCTCAGCTTTTGTTTGCAGCTATTCATTTGTTTTTCCCCATGATCTGTGGTTGTGCTCTGCCTGCCATAAGGTATAGGGATTATGACACTGGAAATTCCTTGTACACAGTAGACACTCGCCTAAAAACCAACCTCCCTGTTTCTTCGGTTAATACTTCCTTAAAGGAACAGACAGAGCAGGTGTACGGTGTTCTGTGTGTAACTAAATGTGCTGCTTTCCCTGGTTAAATAAAGAGCAGAGAGTCTGGGCTAAAGCCACTACTTTTAGAGCACCACTCCTAAACCACACTCTTATCCATAATGGTACTTCACCTAGCTGCTGTTTTCCTTTTAAGACTACTCTTATAAAGTCACTGACCTTTACTGACCTTTACACTGGTGTCAAATGAAATCACATTTTATTTATCACATGCGGCGAATAAAACGGGTGTAGACTGTACTGTGAAATGCTTACTCACAAGCCATTAACCAACAATGCAGTTCAAGAAGAAGAAAATATTTACCAAGTAGGCTAAAATAAAAACCGGTACCGAGTCAGTGTGCAGGGGTACAGGCTAGTTGAGGTAATCCGTACATGTAGGTGGGGGTGAAGTGACTATGCATAGGTAACAAACAAACAGCGAGTAGCAGCAGTGTACAGGAGGAGGGGGGGGGGGGGGGTCAATGTAAATAGTCCGGTGGCCATTTGATGAATTGTTCAGCAGTCTAATGGCTTGGGGGTAGAAGCTGTTGAGGAGCCGTTTGGTCCTAGACTTGGCGCTCCGGTACCGCTTGCCGTGCGGTAGCAGAGAAAACAGTCTATAACTTGGGTGATTGGAGTCTGACAATTTTATGGGCTTTACTCTGACACCGCCTATTATATAGGTCCTGGATGGCGGGAAGCTTGGCCGTTCGCACTACCCTTTGCAGCTCCTTAGGGTCAGATGCCGAGCAGTTGCCATACCAGGCGGTTATGCAACCGGTCAGGATGCTCTCGATGGTGCAGCTGTAGAACCTTTTGAGGATCTGAGGACCCATGCCAAATCTTTTCAGTCTCCTGAGGTAGGTTTTGTCGTGGCCTCTTCATGACTGTCTTGGTATGTTTGGACTATGATAGTTCGTTAGTGATGTGGACACCAAGGAACTTGAAACTCTCGACCCGCTCCACTACAGCCCCGTCGATGTTAATGGGGGCCTTTTCAGCCCGCCTTTTCCTGTAGTCCACGATCAGCTCCTTTGTCTTGCTCACGTTGAGGAAGAGGTTGTTGTCCTGGCACCACACTGCCAGTTCTCTGACCTCCTCCCTATAGGCCGTCTCATCGTTGTCGGTGATCAGGCCTACCACTTGTGTCGTCAGCAAACTTATTGATGGTGTTGGAGTCGTGTTTGGCCACGCAGTCGTGAGTGAACAGGGAGTACAGGAGGGGACTAAGTACACACCCCTAAGGGGCCCCAGTGTTGAGGATCAGCGTGGCGGATATGTTGTTACCTACCCTTACCACCTGGGGGCAGCCCGTCAGGAAGTCCAGGATCAAGTTGCAGAGGGAGGTGTTTAGTCCCAGGGTCCTTAGCTTACTTATGAGTTTTGTGGGCAATATGGTGTTGAACGCTGAGCTTTGGTCAATGAACAGCATTCTCACATGGGTGTTCCTTTTGTCCAGGTGAGAAAGGGCAGTGTGGAGTGCGATTGAGATTGCGTCATTTGTTGATCTGTTGGGGCAGTATGCGAATTGGAGTGGGTCTAGGGTGTCCGGGAGGATGCTGTTGATGTGAGCCATGACCAGTCTTTCAAAGCACTTCATGGCTACCGACGTGAGTGCCACGGGGCTGTAATCATTTAGGCAGGTTACCTTCGCTTCCTTGGGCACAGGGACTATGGTGGTCTGCTTGGAACATGTAGGTATTACAGACTCGGTCAGGGAGAGGTTGAAAATGTCAGTGAAGACACTTGACAGTTGGTCCGTGCATGCTTTGAGTACACGTCCTGGTAATCCGTCTGGCCCTGCGGCTTTGTGAATGTTGACATGTTTAAAGGTTTTGTTCACATCGGCTATCAAGAGCGTTATCACACAGTCATCCAGAACAGCTGGTGCTCTCATGCATGCCTAGTGCTCTCGTGCATGCCTATGTATATGTAGGTAGAGTTATTAAAGTGACTATGAATAGATAATAACAGAGAGTAGCATCAGTGTAGAAGAGAGGGGGGGGCAATGCAAATAGTCTGGGTAGCCATGTCCTACTCTCGTCCTTTAGGTGTCCGTATGCAGCATCCCGAATGGCACTCTATTCCCCTGTATCCAAAGTAGACCACTTTATAGGACGTACAGTTGAAGTCGGAAGTTTACATACACTTAGGTTGGAGTCATTAAAACTTGTTTTTCAACCACTCCACAAATTTCTTGTTAATAAACTATAGTTTTGGCAAGTCGGTTAGGACATCTACTTTGTCCATGACACAAGTAATTTTTCCAACAATTGTTTACAGACAGATTATTTCACTTAGAATTCACTGTATCACAATTCCAGTGGGTCAGAATTTTACATACACTAAGTTGACTGTGCCTTTAAACAGGTTGGAAAATTCCAGAAAATGATGTTATTGCTTTAAAGCTTCTGATAGGCTAATTAACATAATTTGAGTCAATTGGAGGTGTACCTGTGGATGTATTTCAAGTCCTACCTTCAAACTGAGTGCCTCTTTGCTTGACACCATGGGAAAATGAAAAGAAATCTGCCCAAAAAAATTTAGACCTCCACAAGTAACCTAGTGGTTAGAGCATTGGACTAGTAACCAAAAGGTTGCATGATCGAATCCCCAAGCTGACAAGGTACAAATCTGTCGTTCTGCCCCTGAACAAGGCAGTTAACCCACTGTTCCTAGGCCGTCATTGAAAATAAGAATTTGTTCTTAACTGACTTGCCTAGTTAAATAAAGGTAAAATAAAAATGAAAGTCTGGTTCATCCTTGGGAGCCATTTCCAAACGCCTGAAGGTACCACGTTCATCTGTACAAACAATAGTACGCAAGTATAAACACCATGGGACCACATAGCCATCATACCGCTCAGGAAGGAGACACGTTCTGTCTCCTAGAGATGAACGCACTTTGGTGCCAAAAGTGCAAATCAATCCCAGAACAACAGCAAAGGACCTTGTGAAGATTCTGGAGGAAACGGGTACAAAAGTATCTATATCCACAGTAAAATGAGTCATGGACATTAAAGTGGAGGATTTCTCTCTGTGTCATTTTAACCATGTTTATGTACCTGTCCTTATTTCTTCAGTTCACCGTCTTACCAAATGTACTGTTGTTTCTTTGTGCCCTAGGGGAATGGAATCAAGACATACAAATATAACGCCTTGACATTCATCCCACTGAATCTGTTCGAGCAGTTCAAACGAGCTGCCAACCTGTACTTTCTGGCCCTGCTCATCTTACAGGTAAGTCTGCCGGAGACAGCTGTGTTACATCCAACTTTCAATACTAACGGATTATAAGAATCTTCAGTGGTAGACCACTGAGGTTCCACTTGTAGCAGTCTCCCTGTCAGACATTATGCTACAGTACGGAAGGAATCAAATCAATACAATTTTGTCACAGGCTTCGTAAAGAACAGGTGTCGACTAACAGTGAAATGCTTACTTATGGGCCCTTTTTCAACAATGCAGAGTTAAAGATAAGATTAAATAATAAATAAATAGAGATAGTGACACGAGGTATAAATACACAGTGAATAACAATAACATGGCTTTACACAGGAAGTACCAGGTAATAACATGGCTTTATACAGGAAGTACCAGGTAATAACATGGCTTTATACAGGAAGTACCAGGTAATAACATGGCTATATACAGGGAGTACCAGGTAATGACATGGCTATATACAGGAAGTACCAGGTAATAACATGGCTATATACAGGAAGTACCAGGTAATAACATGGCTATATACAGGAAGTACCAGGTAATAACATGGCTATATACAGGAAGTACCAGGTAATAACATGGCTTTATACAGGAAGTACCAGGTAATAACATGGAAGTACCAGGTAATAACATGTCTATACACAGGAAGTACAAGGTAACAACATGGCTTTATACAGGGAGTACCAGGTAATAACATGGCTATATACAGGAAGTACCAGGTAATGACATGGCTTTATACAGGGAGTACCAGGTAAGGACATGGCTATATACAGGGAGTACCAGGTAATGACATGGCTATATACAGGGAGTACCAGGTAATGACATGGCTATATACAGGAAGTACCAGGTAATAACATGGCTATATACAGGAAGTACCAGGTAATAACATGGCTATATACAGGAAGTACCAGGTAATAACATGGCTATATACAGGAAGTACCAGGTAATAACATGGCTTTATACAGGAAGTACCAGGTAATAACATGGAAGTACCAGGTAATAACATGTCTATACACAGGAAGTACAAGGTAACAACATGGCTTTATACAGGGAGTACCAGGTAATAACATGGCTATATACAGGAAGTACCAGGTAATGACATGGCTATATACAGGGAATACCAGTACTGAGTAGTTGCAGGAGTACCAGGTAATTGAGGTAGATATGTACATGTAGGTAAATATAAATTGACTAGGCAACAGGATGGATGAGGATAAACACTAGCAGCAGCGTATGTGGTGAGTGGGAAAGTGAGTGTGTGTGTGTGGTGGGTTTTAAATATACTTAAGTATCAAATGTAAATGTAATTGCTAAAATATACTTAAGTATCAGAAGTATAAATCATATCACATTCCTTATTAAACAAACCAGACGGCACCATTTTTATTTTTATTTTTTTACAGACAGACGGGTACACTCCAACACTCAGACATCATTTACAAACAACGCATGTGTATTTAGTGAGTCCTCCAGATCAGAGGCAGTGGGGATGACCAGGGATGTTCTCTGTTTATTGAGTCCTCCAGATCAGAGGCAGTAGGGATGACCAGGGATGTTCTCTGTTTAGTGAGTCCTCCAGATCAGAGGCAGTGGGGATGACCCAGGGATGTTCTCTGTTTAGTGAGTCCTCCAGATCAGAGGCAGTAGGGATGACCAGGGATGTTCTCTGTTTAGTGAGTCCTCCAGATCAGAGGCAGTGGGGATGACCCAGGGATGTTCTCTGTTTAGTGAGTCCTCCAGATCAGAGGCAGTAGGGATGACCAGGGATGTTCTCTGTTTAGTGAGCCACCGACCAGGGGATTGGATGTGCTGACAGCCCGGTACATCACTGGGGAAGAGAAGCTTACCCCTATACATATCTACTTCTATCGCTCCAGTATCCCTGCACTTTGTAAATATGGTACTGGTACTGTCCCTGTAATATACGTTCTCGTGTTCAACGTACATGACTGTGGCCTGAGCAGTGATGAAGTGTAATTTTTAAGCAATAAGGCCCGAGGGGGTGTGGTATA
Organism: Salvelinus namaycush; assembly: GCF_016432855.1. Classification (NCBI taxonomy): domain Eukaryota; kingdom Metazoa; phylum Chordata; class Actinopteri; order Salmoniformes; family Salmonidae; genus Salvelinus; species Salvelinus namaycush. The sequence goes on from NC_052309.1 coordinate 3,454,354, forward strand.
CGGGCCAATATACCACGGCTAAGGGCTGTTTTTAGGCACGACGCAATGCAAACCCCAGAGGTGCCTTATTACTATTATAAACTGGTTACCAACGTAATTAGAGCAGTACAAATAAATGTTTTGTCCAAACCCATGGTGTACGGTTTGATATATGGGTGTCAGCAAATCAGCATTCAGGGCTCGAACCACCCAGTTTATAATACAGGACCCTGGCCTGAGCAGTGATGAAGTGTTATAATACAGGACCCTGGCCTGAGCAGTGATGAAGTGTTATAATACAGGACCCTGGCCTGAGCAGTGATGAAGTGTTATAATACAGGACCCTGGCCTGAGAAGGGAGGAAGTGTTATTATACAGGACCCTGGCCTGGGCAGTGATGAAGTGTTATAATACAGGACCCTGGCCTGGGCAGTGATGAAGTGTTATAATACAGGACCCTGGCCTGAGCAGTGATGAAGTGTTATAATACAGGACCCTGGCCTGAGAAGGGAGGAAGTGTTATTATACAGGACCCTGGCCTGAGCAGTGATGAAGTGTTATAATACAGGACCCTGGCCTGAGCAGTGATGAAGTGTTATTATACAGGACCCTGGCCTGAGCAGTGATGAAGTGTTATAATACAGGACCCTGGCCTGAGAAGGGAGGAAGTGTTATTATACAGGACCCTGGCCTGGGCAGTGATGAAGTGTTATAATACAGGACCCTGGCCTGAGCAGTGATGAAGTGTTATAATACAGGACCCTGGCCTGAGAAGGGAGGAAGTGTTATTATATAGGACCCTGGCCTGAGCAGTGATGAAGTGTTATAATACAGGACCCTGGCCTGAGAAGGGAGGAAGTGTTATTATACAGGACCCTGGCCTGGGCAGTGATGAAGTGTTATAATACAGGACCCTGGCCTGGGCAGTGATGAAGTGTTATAATACAGGACCCTGGCCTGAGCAGTGATGAAGTGTTATAATACAGGACCCTGGCCTGAGAAGGGAGGAAGTGTTATTATACAGGACCCTGGCCTTGTTGGTCAACAGAAACCGCAGATCAATAAAATATGAAACATTATAATTAATATATATTACATTATTACATTACAATAATACATTATTATTCACCAGATTATTCCTGCAGTCAACACACTGCTTTGAAACTTTCTAAAATGTTGGATAAAGGAATAGATTGTGATATTAATGCACATTATTAATCACCAGATTATTCCTGAGATCACCACGTTGCCTTGGTACACCACATTAGTGCCTTTAGTTCTGGTGCTGGGAATCACAGCCATCAAAGACCTGGTGGACGATCTGGTGAGTGACTCCAACCTCCTCCTCGCTGGCTGCATCTCAATTCTCCACCCTTCTCCCAAAGTATGCATTTGTTAACACTCCCCATCGTGGATTTAAAAACATAGGATTGGTGTAAAGCATTTCAAGTATACAAGGAAAAGAGTGGAAAATCGGGACGTTTGCCGCTGCCCAGACTCTGTTAACTTCATCCAATCGTGTCGTCCTACAGATGAGAGACGGACCAAGAAAGAGGCCTCCTTTTCATTGATAGCATATGCAGTGCACTCCATTTATGAAGAGAACATTGTGGTCCATTTTTTAATCTAGTGCTGAACCCCTGCCTGGTGTCTTTCCTTTCTTCTCCAACAGGCCCGCCACAGGATGGACAACGAGATCAATAACAGGAAGTGTGAAGTTCTCATGGATGGCAGGTAATGACTAGGAACCATAGAGAATCACTCCTTCGATAGAACTAGTTTTGTCATTGGCAGCTCCATTGAAAGTTGACACCATTTTAAAGTAGTCAACTGGGTGGGACTTGCAGTGTTTTTAAGGAAGGATCACAAAGTTACATCCAGGTCATCGGGAGGGATCAGCCAATTAAATATGCTTGTGAGCAAACATTCCATAACTGCAGATGGCAGTAAATCGCCATCCTTGGCTTTATACCTGTTCAAACACACTCCAGGTGGCAGTATGCATCCTTTCAGTTTGTTTACCAACTCATACAAGTTGTAGTAGTAGAAGAAGAAGAAAAATGGACTACTTCAAAATGGAGATGTCCTCGATGGCACTGCCCCGTGCTCTCACAGACTCCATAATGGGACAGATTAAATCAAATCAAAGTTTATTTGTCACGTGCGCCGAATACAACAGGTGTAGTAGACCTTACAGTGAAATGCTTACTTACAGGCTCTAACCAATAGTGCAAAAAAGGTATTAGGTGAACAATAGGTAGGTAAAGAAATAAAACAACAGTAAAAAGACAGGCTATATACAGTAGCGAGGCTATATACAGTAGCGAGGCTATATACAGTAGCGAGGCTATATACAGTAGAGAGGCTATATACAGTAGAGAGGCTATATACAGTAGCGAGGCTACATATAGACACTGGTTAGTCAGGCTGATTGAGGTAGTATGTACATGAATGTACAGTTAAAGTGACTATGTATATATGATGAACAGACAGTAGCAGCAGCGTTAAAAAGAGGGGTGGGGGGGCACACAATGCAAATAGTCCGGGTAGCCATTTGATTACCTGTTCAGGAGTCTAATGGCTTGAGGGTAAAAACTGTTGAGAAGCCTTTTTGTCCTAGACTTGGCACTCCGGGTACCGCTTGCCATGCGGTAGTACAGAGAACAGTTGTAAATCTAGGCAGGGTAGCCTAGTGGTTAGAGCGTTAGGCTAGTAACCGAAAGGTTGCAAGTTCAAATCCCCGAGCTGACAAGGTACAAATCTGTCGTTCTGCCCCTGAACAAGGCAGTTAACCCACTGTTCCTAGGCCGTCATTGAAAATAAGAGTTTGTTCTTAACTGACTTGCCTAGTTAAATAAAATAAAAAAAGGTTAAATGTAAGTCGCTCTGGATAAGAGCGTCTGCTAAATGACTTAAATGTAAATGTAAATGTAGGTCTATGGTATGAATGTATATTACACAATACTGTAATAGTTTCTCTCTGTGGGTGTGGAGCTCCATGATGCAGCAGCATACCGTTTTATAATATCTGAAATAGTTTTTGTTGTTATTGTCTGTGTTGTGCATCAAGACAAATGTCATGTTTTGAACATGACTTATAAAGAATCTGAGTAGCTGACTGTAACAAACTATTTCCAAACCAGGTTTCAAGTGTCGAAGTGGATGAATATCCATGTCGGCGATGTGGTTCGTTTGAAGAAAAATGATCACATCCCGGTAATGTCATATATTTGTTCTCTGACTAAAAACCCAACCAGCCATTTTATAATTCAGTTACAATATTTTGATTTGGTTATTTGCTTTTTTGTTTTCATTTAGGCCGACATTCTGTTGTTGTCCAGTTCAAATCCCAACAGTCTTTGTTATGTTGAAACAGCCGAGCTCGATGGGTAAGATGTTCGCCAATGAACGTTCAATTATGGGCTTGTCCCAAATGGCTCCCTATGTAGTGCACTACTTTAGACCAGAGCCCTATGGAACCCTATTCACGATGTAGTGCACTACTTTAGACCAGAGCCCTATGGAACCCTATTCCCTATGTAGTGCACTACTTTAGACCAGAGCCCTATGGAACTCTAGACCAGAGCCCTATGGAACCCTATTCCCTATGTAGTGCACTACTTTAGACCAGAGCCCTATGGAACTCTAGACCAGAGCCCTATGGAACCCTATTCCCTATGTAGTGCACTACTTTAGACCAGAGCCCTATGGAACTCTAGACCAGAGCCCTATGGAACCCTATTCCCTATGTAGTGCACTACTTTAGACCAGAGCCCTATGGAACCCTATTCCCTATGTAGTGCACTACTTTAGACCAGAGCCCTATGGAACTCTAGACCAGAGCCCTATGGAACCCTATTCCCTATGTAGTGCACTACTTTAGACCAGAGCCCTATGGAACTCTAGACCAGAGCCCTATGGAACCCTATTCCCTATGTAGTGCACTACTTTAGACCAGAGCCCTATGGGCCATGGTCAAACGTAGTGCACTATCCTGTATAGAGAATACAGTGCCATTTGGGATGCAGACCATGTCTTAAAACCTTTTTTTATGTGTGATTTTATCATTTCAAATTGCATTTGTCAATATCTACCCCTTGATAACATGATAAAATTACATTGACAGAACGTGCTTTTGTGTAAACGTACACATTTAGAGGCGAAGTGAGATAAAAAGGGTTTGCTGAGACTTGTTCTCATCACAGTCTCGTTCAGCCTGTAGATTAGATTGAAAACTCATTGGTCAAACAACACTATCAGAAGCCCAGCATGTTTCAGTTAATTCAAAGATCAGGTTATTGTCCTTGTGTACAATGTACAGATGTTCCCTTTTATTTATATATATATATACGTATGTATGTATGTATCTGTGTATTTATATGTGTATTTATATGTGTATGTATGTATCTGTGTATTTATGTGTATATATGTGTATTTATCTATGTGTATATGTATGTGTATTTATATGTGTATGTGTATTTATATGTGTATCTGTGTATTTATATGTGTATCTGTGTATTTATATGTGTGTGTGTATATATATATATATATATGTATGTGTGTGTGTGTGTGTGTATATATATATATATGTATATATGTGTATCTGTGTATTTATATGTGTATCTGTGTATTTATATGTGTATCTGTGTATTTATATGTGTGTGTGTATATATATATATATATATATATGTGTGTGTGTGTGTGTGTGTGTGTGTGTGTGTGTGTGTGTGTGTGTGTATATATATATATATGTATATGTGTGTGTGTATATATATATATATATGTGTGTGTGTGTGTGTGTGTATATATATGTATATGTGTGTGTGTGTGTGTGTGTGTGTGTATATATATGTGTATGTATATATGTGTGTATATATATACTGAATTTGTCCCCAAATGAGTCTACTGAAATATCAACGTACATTTATTGTTTGGCAGGGAAACCAACCTGAAGTTTAAAATGGGTCTGAAAGTGACAGACGAGAGACTGCAGGAGGAGCAACAGCTGGCACAGTTTGATGGTAACATACTGCTCTACTGTCCGTCTTAACAGATGGACGTTAGATACTGTACATTTATTTAGATATGTGTGCTGGGTCTTAAGAGGAAGGCACTAACTGTACATCGCTCTGGAGAAGAGCATCTGCAAATGACCAAAATGGTATATAAAATGTGTGTATTTTGGAGAGGGAGAGAGAATCCTCATACAGCCGTGATAGTGTGTGTTCACTGTTCCCTTGTTTCTCCATACAGCCGTGATAGTGTGTGGTCACTGTTCCCTTGTTTCCTCATACAGCCGTGATAGTGTGTGGTCATTGTTCCCTTGTTTCCTCATACAGCCGTGATAGTGTGTGGTCACTTCCCTTGTTTCCTCATACAGCCGTGATAGTGTGTGGTCACTGTTCCCTTGTTTCTCCATACAGCCGTGATAGTGTGTGGTCACTGTTCCCTTGTTTCTCCATACAGCCGTGATAGTGTGTGGTCACTTCCCTTGTTTCCCCATACAGCCGTGATAGTGTGTGGTCACTGTTCCCTTGTTTCTCCATACAGCCGTGATAGTGTGTGGTCACTGTTCCCTTGTTTCCTCATACAGCCGTGATAGTGTGTGGTCACTGTTCCCTTGTTTCCTCATACAGCCGTGATAGTGTGTGGTCACTGTTCCCTTGTTTCCTCATACAGCCGTGATAGTGTGTGGTCACTGTTCCCTTGTTTCTCCATACAGCCGTGATAGTGTGTGGTCACTTCCCTTGTTTCCCCATACAGCCGTGATAGTGTGTGGTCACTTCCCTTGTTTCCTCATACAGCCGTGATAGTGTGTGGTCACTGTTCCCTTGTTTCCTCATACAGCCGTGATAGTGTGTGGTCACTTCCCTTGTTTCCTCATACAGCCGTGATAGTGTGTGGTCACTTCCCTTGTTTCCTCATACAGCCGTGATAGTGTGTGGTCACTGTTCCCTTGTTTCCCCATACAGCCGTGATAGTGTGTGGTCACTGTTCCCTTGTTTCCTCATACAGCCGTGATAGTGTGTGGTCACTGTTCCCTTGTTTCCCCATACAGCCATGATAGTGTGTGGTCACTTCCCTTGTTTCCTCATACAGACGTGATAGTGTGTGGTCACTTCCCTTGTTTCCTCATACAGCCGTGATAGTGTGTGGTCACTGTTCCCTTGTTTCCTCATACAGCCGTGATAGTGTGTGGTCATTGTTCCCTTGTTTCCCCATACAGCCGTGATAGTGTGTGGTCACTTCCCTTGTTTCCCCATACAGACGTGATAGTGTGTGGTCACTGTTCCCTTGTTTCCTCATACAGCCGTGATAGTGTGTGGTCACTGTTCCCTTGTTTCCTCATACAGCCGTGATAGTGTGTGGTCATTGTTCCCTTGTTTCCCCATACAGCCGTGATAGTGTGTGGTCATTGTTCCCTTGTTTCCTCATACAGACGTGATAGTGTGTGGTCACTTCCCTTGTTTCCTCATACAGCCATGATAGTGTGTGAGGAGCCTAACAACCGTCTAGATAAGTTCACGGGGACCATGCGTTGGAGAAAAGACCGATTCCCTCTGGATCTGGACAATATGATGCTGAGAGGATGCAGGATCAGAAACACTGACGAGTGTCACGGACTGGTCATCTTCGCAGGTAAATACCTTGCACAACCTTTCAGAACCAATGGATATACTCACTCACTCACTCACTCACTCACTCACTCACTCACTCACTCACTCACTCACTCATTCTCTCACTCACTCATTCTCTCACTCACTCATTCTCTCACTCACTCATTCTCTCACTCACTCATTCTCTCACTCACTCATTCTCTCACTCACTCATTCTCTCACTCACTCATTCTCTCACTCACTCTCTCACTCACTCTCTCACTGTTAGTCCACACCGGTTGGTTACGAAGCATGTGATGAATAACACATGATTTGACACACCCACAGACATCCTTTTCAGGTAAATACCTGACACACTTTCATGATCAATATACAGACATACCAACAACATGGACATGCAGTCATGTAAATATGCCGTCTTGGACTTAATCTCATCCAAACCCCTTACTCATCTGTTTGTTTGCTGTTTTGACGTAGGCGCTGACACTAAAATCATGAGGAATGGGGGCAAGACCAGATTCAAGAGGACTAAAATCGATGAATTGATGAACTACATGGTGTACACTGTAAGGGGTATTACCTTTCAAGTCATTCACTACACCTCGCAAAATATTTCACCCTTTATTAAATGGAGTCTCTTATTAACAGCCGTTTACATCAGAGCGTGACGTATGTTGAACAAGAGATCTCGGTTTTATTGTTTTTGTAAAGTTGTGACAGTGTTTGCTCTCAAAGTTTGGTTGATATACTTTTTGATTTTGGCACGGTTATCCTCAGTTGCTGTGACTGCTACTATCTGTCCCGGGATCCTGCCAGACCAAAAAAGACAGAAGTTGTTTGCTGGAGCTAGCTACCATCCTAGCTGGTAGCTATCAGTATAAAGCTAGCAGGGTTTTCCATTTTGGCTGGGACTGCGGAGGTGTCCCACGCTAATTGTGGCTGTATTCCCTGCTGCCTGTTGCCCCCCCCCCCCCCCTGTAATCTGACCTGGTTGGAACGGTGTTGTGTAGCTACCATGGTTAGCCGATGCTGCTACCAACAGTACGAGCAAAAAGACACTGCTTTTGTGCTCACCGCTGTGAGATGATTTAAACGAGGACACATACTGTATTTCTGCTTTTCTGATTTTGATATTTGTGTAGGCTATTTTTGTTCACTTAGTTCAGAATTCCCTGTAAGGAGAGAGACCTAGATAGTTTGTGTGTATGCATTGATATGTAGGCTACATGTGCCTTTAAACAAATAATGTATGTAGTTCTGTCTTTGAGCTGTTCTTGTCTATTGATGTTCTGTATTATGTCATTCTGTTTTGTGTTTTGTGTGGACCCCAGGAAGAGTAGCTGCTGCTTTTGCAACCGCTAATGGGGATTCCTAATAAAATACCAAGACACTGAAGACCAGCTAGCTTAGCTGGCCGGCAGTCTCAAATGGAGGTTGCTATTGAACATTTTCAACGCTGCAGGAGCTGTGTTTATTTTTGCTCTATTCCGGGACAATGTGGACCGCCCAGGCTTTCAATGTAGCAATGTGGCTACTCTTAGCAAACAAGTAGCGAATTTACCAAAGCTCCCGGGGGGGAATCCTCCTCAAGCTCCTTGGGGGGAATCCTCCTCAAGCTCCTTGGGGGGAATCCTCCTCAAGCTCCCGGGGGGGGGGAATCCTCCTCAAGCTCCCGGGGGGGGGGGAATCCTCCTCAAGCTCCCGGGGGGGGGGGGGGGGGATCCTCCTCAAGCTCCCGGGGGGGGGGGGGGGAATCCTCCTCAAGCTCCCGGGGGGGAATCCACGCCCGCCTACTTTTTCATCTACTCCAGTAGCTGGGCGCCACTCTGGCCTGGTGGAAGTGTCGGCGCGTTGGCTCTCCACAGCTTTGGCAGGGAGATCCCTCCCCGAAGGTTTCTCCCTCTTCCCTGGAGAATGGGCGTCCATCGTACGGACTGTATGCTGCTTCTAGATGACTAGGTTGGATGTTGTTGTTCTTGATCCTATCAACCAGCCATGGAGTTATGTCACTTGTCGTGTAAGTCGAAAGCAGCGGCATCTGGTAATGGGGGGCCTCCTTGGCGATGGGAAGCCCGGACTGGACACAGACTTTAAACAGCTCTTTGGTGAGAAACATCTCGGTTCCTGGGGCAAAACTCCTGTGCTGTCCTGGAGAACGAGTACAGAACATTAAGACTGTTTCCTACCGTTCTACGATGGATGCCTGGGGATAACGCTGTCGTAGTCCATGTGGGGTCAAATGACATTGAGGGCTAGCTCGGAACTGCTGAAAATAGATTTTTAAAGACCTGATTCTAGTTCTGAAAGATTCCAAATAGCGGCTGATTTATTTCAGGCCCGGTACCAATGCAGGCTACTGGCATTGCACATATGGCAAAAAGGGTACTGTAGCTCTGTTGGCATAACTTTTATAATTAACTTTGACACCTTCTGGAAACAAAAAGATGGTCTTACAAGAACGACGGAGTCCGTCCAAATCATCTTGGCTCCTGGACTCTATCCACAGATTTCAAGGCTGCGTTGAGACAATGACTTATCAATGACCCAAGCCCTGCTCAGATAATCACTATTATGGTGTCGCTGAGTTTGTCGTAGTGCTGCAGAAAATGTACATTGTCCCAGGAGTTATAGTGTATGTTTTTAAAAATGTATTTAACTTGGCATGTCGGTTAAAAACAAATTCTTATTTTCAATGACGGCCTAGGAACAGTGGGTTAACTGCCTTGTTCAGGGGCAGAACAACAGATTTGTACCTTGTCCGCTCGGGGATTTGATCTTGCAACCTCTCGGTTACTAGTCCAACGCTCTAACCACTAGGCTACGCTATAACTCCCAAGGAATGACTCTGTCGATCCTATAGCTGTTGTATGCAGTAATCATCTGTCAATGAACCAGAGTTATACTGTTGGCACTGAGGCGGTTTGCCCTAGTAGGAAGTCATAAATATCTCTGTCATGTCTACCTCTGATAAGCTGCTCAGTAAAACAATCAAGACACCCAGAAGTAATAAAGTAAGTACTAGTACTAAAATTACCCCACATTAACATATATAGCCTAAGAAAACAAGGTTCACGAAATTGATAACAATCACATACTATTTACATAATATCTCAAACTCACTTAGACAATACCTTTTGATTATAGTGGTAGCAATACATGGTTATAACATCTACAGAATATACAGTAAAGCTTAGATTTCAAATGTCAAATACTGTTGAATTGAATGTGGCTACAGGTTCATCTGCCTCACCTAAAGCCCATTCTTGTAGGAAGCTGCTATAGACCACCAAGTGCTAACAGTCAGTACACAATATTAGGTCCAGCCTTTGGAGCTTCGGTTTTCCCTAGATACAGTGCATTCGTGAAGTATTCAGACCCCTTCACTTTGTCCCACATTTTGTTACATTACAGCCTTATTCTAAAATGGTATGAAGCTATAAGCTTGGCACACCTGTATTTGTGGAGTTTCTCCAATTCTTCTCTGCAGATCCTCTCAAGCTCTGTCAGGTTTGATGGGGAGCGTCGCTGCAAAGCTATTTTCAGGTCTCTCCAGAGATGTTTGATCAGGTTCAAGTCTGGGATCTGGCTGGGCCATTCAAGGACATTCAGAGATTTGTCCCCGAAGCCACACCTGCGTTGTCTTGGCTGTGTGTTTAAGGTTGTTGTCCTGTTGGAAGGTGAACCTTCGCCCCAGTCTGAGGTCCTGAGCGCTCTGGAGCAGGTTTTCATCAAGGATCTCTCTGTACTTTGCTCCATTCATCTTTCCCTCGATCCTGACTAGTCTCTCAGTCCCTGCTGGAGCTCTGGTAGTGACCATCGGGTTCTTGGTCACCTCACTGCCCAATGCCCTTCTCTCCCGATTGCTCAGTTTGGCTGGGCGGACAGCTCTAGGAAGAGTATTGGTGTTTCCAATCTTCTTCCATGTAATAATGATGGAAGCTACTGTGTTCTTGGGGACCTTCAATGCTGCAGACATTTTTTGGTACCTTTCCCCGATCTGTGCCTCGACGCAATCCTGTCTCGGAGCTTTACAGACAATTCCTTCGACCTCATGGCTTGGTTTCCAGGAGTCCACCTTTGGGAACCTATATAAACAGGTGTGTGCCTTTTCAATTGAATTTACCACAAGTGGACTCCCAAGTTGTAGAAACATGTCAAGGATGATCAATGGAAACAGGATGCACCTGAGCTCAATTTATTTTGTCTCAAAGCAAAAAGGTCTGAATACCTATGTAAATAAGATATTTGGGATTTTAATTTTATATAAATGTGCAAATATTTTCATTTTGTCATTATGGGGTATTGTGTGTAGATTGAGGAATTTGTTTTATTTAATCCATTTAGAATTAGGCTGTAACATGAAAAAAGAGAAGGGGTCTGAATACTTCCCAAATTCATTGGCTTCCATAATGTGATCATTACATCCGATGGATTTGGATACTGCTTTACAGCAGATTTCTGTAGCATTAGTAAAGATGTGATCAATACATGTTGATTTAATTCCTGTGCTATTTGTAACTACCCTGGTAGGTTGACTGATAACCTGAACCAGGTTGCAGGCACTGGTTACAGTTTGAAGCTTTTTCTTGAGTGGGCAGATTGATGAAAACCAGTCAATATTTAGGTCACCCAGAAAATATACCTCTGTCGATATGACATACATTATCAAGCATTTCACACATTATGTTGATACTAAGAGGTCTTACAAGAGGTTTTGTAGTGATTCCTATGTTGATGTAAAGTTTATTTGCTAGTCTGGTGTGTGTAATCAGGAGCAAACAGACGCTTCACTTGACACATTTATGAAATGTCTTACTCCAGTTACTAATAAGCATTAAGAAAATGACTGAGAACAAAAAATAAGAAACTATACTATGAAAAAAAGAGAAATTATATAATGAATGATAGTAAAAAAACATTAGCACCTTAAATTACATTTTGGGCAACAAGGCAAACTCAGCTCCATCATTCATTGAATCAGATGGCTCATTCATCACAAAAGCCACTGATATTGCATACTACTTAATTTTTTTTTCATTGACAAGATTAGCCAACTTTAGCATGACATGCCAGCAACAAACACTAACGCTACACATCCAAGTATAACTGACCAATTTATGAAAGACAAGCATTGCCATTTTGTTGTCTAGCAACAATGACAAGCCACCTGGGTCTGACGACTTGGATGGAAAATTACTGAGGATGATGGCGGATAATAATGCCACACCTATTTGCCATCTCTTTTAATCTAAGCCTACAGGAAGTGTGTTCCCTCAGGACTGGAGGGAAGCAAAAGTTGTTCCACTACCCAAGAATAGTAAAACACCCTTTACTTGCTCAAATAGCCAACCAGTTAGCCTGTTACCAACCCTTAGTAAACTTTTTACAATGCAGATAAAATGCTATTTTACAGTAAATAAGTTAATACTTTCAGCACGCTTATAGGGAAGGGTATTCAACATGCACTTACACAAATCACTGATGATTGATTGTGAGAAATTGATCATAAAAAGATTGGTGGCTCTTTTGTTAGCCTTCAGTGCAGCTTTTGACATTGTCATAGTCTGCTGCTGGAAGAAACGTATATGTTATGACTTTACAGCGCCTGCTATATTATGAAGAGTTACCTGTCTAACACAGAGGGTGCTCTCCAACATAATCCAGGTAGAATCAGGAATTCCCCAGGGCAGCTGTCTAATGACCTGGCTCTGAGTAAAGCCTGTGTTTCTATGTATGTGGACGACTCAACACTATACACGTCAGCTACCACAGCAATCACTCTAACACTTAACAATGAGCCGCAGTCAGGTTTTAGAGTGTGTGGCAAGAAATCAATTAAGTCCTAAATATTTTCTAAAACTAAAAGCATTTTATTTGGAGCAAGTCATTCACTAAACCTCAACTAAGTCTTGACATGAATAATGTGGAAATTGAGCTAGTTGAGGAGACTAAACTGCTTGGAGTAACCCTGGATTGTAAACTGTTACTGTCATAACCGGTGGCGGTTTCTGAGGGGAGGACGGCTCATAATAATGTCTGGAACGGAGCAAATGGAATGGCATCAAACACCTGGAAACCATGGAAACCATGTGTTTGACATATTTAATACCATTCCATTCATTCCACTCCAGCCATTACCACAAGCCCGTCCTCCCCAAAAGCAACATGGGGAGGACGGGGAGAGGTCTGCCTTATTTAAAAAATATATATATATTTTTTAACACCCTTTTGGACCCAATTGCGTGATTTTATGATCTTGTCTCATCACTGCAACTCCCCAACGGGCTCAGGTGAGGCGAAAAGACGAGTCATGCTGAAACATGACCCGCCAAGCCACACTGCTAGACACCCGCTCGCTTAAGCCGGAAGCCAGCTGCACCGTTCACCTGACGACCAAAGTCAGCCTGCAGGCGCCCGACCCGCCACAAGGAGTCGCTAGTGCACAATGAGCCAAGGACACCCCCCCCCCCCCCCCCCCCCCGACCAAACTCTCTCCTCACCCGGATGACGCTGGGCCAATTGTGCGCCGCCGTATGGGACTCCTGGTCACGGCCGGTTGTGACACAGCCTGGGATCGAACCCCAGGCTGCAGTGAGGCTGCAACACTGCGATGCAGTGGAGGTGGCTGTTCTGCCTTAAAGACAATCTTAACAAGGCAGGTCCTACAGGCCCTAGTTTTGTCGCACCTGGACTACTCCCCAGTTGTGTGGTCAGGTGCCACAGAGGTACTTTGGAAAATTACAACTGGCCCAGAACACGTAGAGCTAACATTGATCATGTCATTTTCTTATGGATCAAAGTGGAGGAGAGATCGACTTCATCACTACTTGGTTTTTGTATGAATGTTTGACTTGTTGAATACACCGAGGTGTCTGTTTTTGAACTACTAGCACACAGCTCGGACACAAGACATGCCACCAGAGGTTTCTTCACAGTCTCCAAGTCCAGAACAGACTATGGGAGGCGCACAGTACTACATAGAGCCATGACTACATGGAACTCTATTCCACGTCAGGTAACTGATGCAGCAGTAGAATCTGATTTAAAAAAACAGATAAAAATACACCTTATGGAACAGCGAGGACTGTGAAGACACACACGCAGGTATACACACAGACAACATACACACTATAGACAAATACACCTGGATTGTGTTGTGGCCTGAGGGCGCACACTTAATGCATTGTGAAATCTGTTGTAAAATGTATTTTAATGTTTAAAAATTACTGGACCCCAGGAAGAGTTGCTGCTGCATTGGGAGGAACTAATGTGGATCCATAATAAACCCCAGGAAGAGTTGCTGCTGCCTTGGCAGGAACTAATGTGGTTCCATAATAAACCCCAGGAAGAGTAGCTGCTGCCTTGGCAGGAACTAATGGGGGTCCATAATAAATACAAATACAAGCTTGAGATGAGATGAAGGCTCGTGAAAACAGAGATGCAGTTTTAAGATAGTATGGAAACTATTGAAAAACTGATTTTAATTTCTTCTCCCTCTTCTCCTCTCCAGATCTTTGTAATCCTGGTCCTGTTGTGTGCTGGCCTGGCCATCGGAAACACCTTCTGGTATGAGGAAGTAGGCAGCAAGGCCTGGTATCTGAATGACGGTAAGGACCAGACTGCTTCTTACAGAGGTTTCCTCAGCTTCTGGGGGTACATCATCGTGCTCAACACCATGGTTCCCATCTCCCTCTACGTCAGGTGAGTATAGAAATAGAATCACAGACTCATTTGACTTGAATGGGGTACCCGTTCTAATAATTATATTTCCCTGGGCGAGTCACTCTTAAACACAAGCAAGGGTTGTGTTCTGTAGGGCACATCGTAGCAAATCTGTGTTTTTATGGGAAAGTTTGTGTAGAACTTCCCTGTTTTTATTCTGTTTCAAAACGTTTTCTACCTATTGCACACGACCAAGCTCTTTTGTACCGTCTACCACCTGCTTTTAGAGGGCTTTATTTAGTCAAAGACTCAGAACTGTCATATTATCTCCTAGTATCCTCTGAACGGTTGAATTATCTCCTAGTATCCTCTGAACTGTCGTATTATCTCCTAGTATCCTCTGAACTGTCGAATTATCTCCTAGTATCCTCTGAACTGTCGTATTATCTCCTAGTATCCTCTGAACTGTTGAATTATCTCCTAGTATCCTCTGAACTGTCGTATTATCTCCTAGTATCCTCTGAACTGTCGAATTATCTCCTAGTATCCTCTGAACTGTCGTATTATCTCCTAGTATCCTCTGAACTGTTGAATTATCTCCTAGTATCCTCTGAACTGTCGTATTATCTCCTAGTGTCCTCTGAACTGTCGTATTATCTCCTAGTATTCTCTGAACGGCCGTATTATCTCCTAGTCCCTAGTATCCTAACACCCATGTACCTGTGTACCTGAGGTAATAATAATAATAGAATACTGAATTGAGTCATAATGAGAGTATTTCAGGTCCCCACTTCCAAAATAGGTTTCTAATCTAGGGTCTTTCCGTGTATAAAATAAAGGTGAAATATATTTCCAATTTCCTCTCCAGTGTGGAGGTGATTCGTTTGGGCCAGTCCAAATTCATCAACTGGGACCTTCAGATGTACTACCAGGAGAAAGACACCCCAGCCAAGGCCCGCACCACCACCCTCAACGAGCAACTGGGTCAGATCGAATACATCTTCTCAGACAAGACCGGTACCCTCACGCAAAACATCATGGCCTTCAAGAAGTGCACCATCGCTGGACGTACCTTTGGTAAGACTCATTTGTTATATCCTGGCTAGAGTGTTGATTGGTGTTCCCAGATCTGTTTGTGCTGTCGTTGTCAAGGTCGTTGTCGAGGTCGTTGTCATTTCACTACACCTGCAGTACAAAAAGTACAATTTTATGAATTATTTTGTAAGGATGTCAACATTGACACATTTTTTTATTGGAACCGAACTAGTTAAAAAATATCTGAACAATATTCAGCATGGACGCTTACACATATTTAGCAGATGGTGAAGTATGTGACCAATAACATTTCATTTTATTTGTTGTCATTGCCAAATTACAATTTTTAAGGTCTGGTACCTCCAAGTATTGCTTGAATGGACATCCTGGTCCACTCTGCAGTGTTTTGAATGTAACAGATATCACCTGTAAACATCGTTTAGAAGCTTGTGTTATGACGTGATTTATTCATGTCTTTTCATTTGACAGGTGACCCTGCTAATGTTGAGGGTGTACCTCTGGATCGTGGAAAGGTACATTTTTTTTTTTTACTGAAACAGTATTTTATTCAGATTTGACACATACAGTGCTTCATCTATAGCATTGTCTTGATGCTCATTTCTTTCCCTCGCTACTTCACAGCCAGTGGACTTTACCTGGAACAAGTACGCAGACAGGAAGTTTGAGTACCTGGATCATTCCCTGGTGGCCTGCATCCGGTCCAAGAAGGACAAAGACACCCTGGAGTTCTTCAAGCTGCTGTCTCTGTGTCACACTGTCATGGTGGAACAGAAAGAAGGTGAGGAACCTGTGTAGTGATGAGAGAGATCAATCAATCATTGGATGATTTTATTTATTTATTGATTGGTCAGTTCAGAAATCACTGATCACACATATACAGTATGTGATTAGTCCTGTTAATTGAACACACCTAGGAAGACTAGGTAGCCTTCCTTCAGAGTACCATGGAGATTTGGCCCCAGAGTGGATGTGTATTCAGAGTACCATGGAGATTTGGCCCCAGAGTGGATGTGTATTCAGAGTACCATGGAGATTTGGCTCCAGAGTGGATGTGGCCTACAAGCACATTTGGCTTTTAAAGTCCTCTAGTTAGTACATACAGAACAGAGAGAGGGTGAGCAACCTGTATTATAGTAATGCTAGAGGTCAAAGTTCAGAAACCAATTCTTATAATGTAATAGACTGTTTTCCTGGACACCTAAAAGAAAAAGCCTGGTTCTGAACTTGATGGAGAATCTTCATTAGAAAATCCTTCTTAGTCCAGAACCGAGCTTTTATCTTTGTCTGGGAAACCAGCCCAGGTAGTTTTAGTTTAGAGTACCATGGACACCGATGAATAGTCTACAATAAAGGTGTGACATAAACCTCTGGCCACAGAGTTTGTATGTCTTGATGTGTCTGTTGTCCTCAATCCTCAGATGAGTTGGTGTACCAGGCAGCCTCTCCTGACGAGGGGGCTCTGGTGACAGCTGCTAGGAACTTTGGTTTTGTGTTCCTGTCCCGTACCCAGGACACCATCACCATCAGCGAGATGGACCAGGAGATGACCTACGAGATGCTGGCCCTGCTCGACTTTAACAGCGACCGTAAACGCATGTCCATCATCCGTGAGTGAATATTTTAAGACTGTGATCATGGTGTCCCCTCTAGGGTTGTAAAAGTTCTGGGAATTTTCGCAAAGTTCCGAGCTTTATTGGAATTCCGAGTTGGAGAATTCCCTCCCTGCTTATTCCTTGATGATTTGGAAATCTTCTAACCGGCCTAGATTTATGGGAACTTTGGCAACGCTTCTGAAATGTTGTAATACTAGCCTTTTCACTGTGACCATCTCCCTAACATGCAGTCTCCTCTCTCTCTCTCTGACAGTGAGGTTCCCTGACGGTCGGATCCGTTTGTACTGCAAAGGAGCAGACACGGTCATCTACGAACGCCTCTCTCCTAAATCCAAACACAAGGAAGTGACCCAGACTGCTCTAGACGTAAGGCACTGGTGTCTTTTGATAGGCTGGATGTAATGGATGGGTTTCAGTCTATGTAGAGTAGTAGGGGGCCAGGCTATGAAGCATGTGTGTGGTTGTATTTTGAGCTAGGACATTCTGGACTTTCCCTTTTTGGTTGGTCACTTATTGAATGAATCTTGGCTCTAGTAGTTCCAGAATGGTGAAAATATCCCCCTGTTTATTCATTGGTTCTCATTCCAGTAATTCCATATGTGCTATGATGTTCAAATAAACCTAAACCAAAGCCTTCTCTTCCGTTGTAGATCTTTGCCAACGAGACTCTCCGGACCTTGTGTCTGTGCTACAAGGATATCAGTAAGCAGGAGTTTGACGCCTGGGCTAAGAAGCACAAGGCTGCCAGTGTTACTATGGGCAACAGGGAGGCTGCTCTAGATCGAGTGTATGAACAAATCGAGAGCAACCTCATGGTAGGACGCTCATCACACATAATGAGAACATGCTAAACAAAATTGTCAATTAAATCTAGGGCCTATTTAACCTCCTTAAGGATCGTCCCTTTTTTCCCAAAAAGTTTGTAGTTGAAGTTTGTAGAAATGTGAAAGGAATCTAGGAGAATATCACACATTAGATCTGGTAAAAGATAATACAAAGAAAATAAAATAAAGTTTTTTTGTACCATCTTTGAAATGCAAGAGAAAAGCCATAATGTATTATTCCATCCCAGGTGCAATTTAGATATTGGCCACTAGATGGCAGCAGTGTATGTGCAAAGGTTTAGTCTGATCCAATGAACCGTTGCATTTCTGTTCAAAATATTGTATCAAGACTGCCCAAATATGCCTAATTTGTTGATTAATAACGTTTCATGTTCAAAACTGTGCACTCTCCTCAAACAATAGCATGGTATTCTTTCACTGTAATAGCTACTGTAAATTGGACAGTGCAGTTAGATTAACAAGAATTTAAGCTTTCTGCCCATATCAGATATGTCTATGTCCTGGGAAATGTTCTTGTTACTTACAACCTCATGCTAATCGCATTAGCCTACGTTAGCTCACCCGTCCTGCAGGGCACCCACCAATCCTGAAGAAGTTAAAGGACTGATTCACTGAAATATATGTAATATATTTTTGGGCAGTAGAATACAGTGCATTCAGAATCCTTGACTTTTTCCACATTTTGTTACATTACAGCCTTATTCTAAAATGGATTACATCGTTTCCCCCCCCCCCCCCCCCCTCATCAATCTATACACAGTACCCCAAAATGACAAATTTATTCAGAATTTTAAAAAACTGACATTTACATAAGTATTCTCAGACCCTTTACTCAGTACTTTGTTGAAGCACCTTGGGCAGTGATTACATCCTTGAGTCTTCTTGGGTATGACGCTACAAGCTTGGCACACCTGTATTTGTGGAGTTTCTCCCATTTTGTCTCTGTAGATCCTCTCAAGCTCTGTTAGATTGGTTTGGGAGTGTCGCTGTACAGCTATTTTCAGGTCTCCAGATGTTCGATCGGGCTCTGGCAGGGCCACTCGAGGACATTCAGAGACTGTCTTACTGTGTGCTTAGGGTCGTTGTTCTGTTGGAAGGTGAACCTTTGCCCCAGTCTGAGGTCATGAACGCTCTGGATCAAGGATCTCTCTGTTCTTTTATCCGTTCATCTTTCCCTTGATCCTGACTAGTCTCCCAGTCCCTGAAAAACATCCCCTTCACCTCCCTGATCAAGGACCTTCTCCCCCGGCCAGCTCTAGGAAGAGTCTTGGTGTTTCCAATCATCTTCCATTTAAGAATGATGGATGCCACTGTGTTCTTGGGGACCTTCAATGCTGTAGAATTGTTTTGCTACCCTTCCCCAGATCTGTGCCTCGACACAATCGGACAATTCCTGCAACCTCATAGCTTGGTTTTTGCTCAGACATGCACTGTCAATTGTGGGACCTTATAATGACAGATGTGTGCCTTGCCAAATCATGTCCAATCAATTGCATTTACCACAGGTGGACTCCAATCAAGTTGTAGGAACATCTTAAGGATGATAAATGGAAACAGGATGCACCTAAGCTAAATATTGAGTCTCATAGCAAAGTTTCTGAATACTTATCTAAATAAGGTATTTCAGTTTATTTTTTATAAATTAGCAGAAAAATCGAAGCCAGTTTCTGCTTTGTCGTTATGGGGTTTCGTGTCTAGAGTGAGTTTTATTTTTAAAATATATTTTAGAATAAGGCGTAGCGTAATAAAATGTGGGAGAAGTCTGAATACTTTCCGAATGCACTATGTTCTACAAGTTCCAATAGTTAATTTTTACATACATGCTGTTCAGAGCTTTGGCTCGCCCAAAACTTCCTTCTACTCTTAAAGGAGACATGTTTGCTTTGTTTTGTCCTAATCGGCAGATGATCGGAGCGACTGCC
>NC_052309.1:3479047-3507448 GCF_016432855.1 Salvelinus namaycush
TCACTCTAACCCCAGTTGTAACTAACCTGATTTAGCTTAGCAACCAGCTAATTCAAATAATCAGGTATGTTAGATTAGGGTTGAAGTGAAAACCTGCAGGACTGTAGGTCTCCAGGAATGGAGTTGGGCAGCCCTGCACTACATAGTAGTGGGCACGGCGTGGGGAGCGGAGAGGGAGCGGCGTGGGGAGCAGAAACAACGTAGCTATGTACGGTGACAAGGCAGCAGGATGGATAACAGACAGTAGCAATCATGCTGTCTATTTGAACTGTGTTTTCATGTATTCATTGACCACTTATCTAGACTGACTGAAAAACCCCCAATTACTTTAGTAACTTTCTATAACATCTACTATGGTAAAGAGGATTTATCCTAAATGTGTACATGTATAACAGAAGAATGAATGATATTATTGTTTTATTTATGACTTTTTGTTACCGCTCCAGGTTGCCTATGAAGACTGGTTCATTACTTTATACAACGTGATGTACAGCTCCCTTCCCGTCCTGTTGGTTGGCTTATTGGATCAGGTAAGCTTTAATATTGACACACTGACGATGGTTTAACATCCGAAACATTTGTCTTGGTGTTATCACCTCTTGTTGAAATGAATATATAGCGTAAAAAAAAAAACGTTTGAAATTCTCCTACTTGAATTTATGTTCTTTACATGTTTTTAAATGATTAACATTTAATCAAAAATCTTTTGTATTTTCATCACTCACTGACTCCTATGTGTCATATGATCTGAAGGAGACGATGTTTAGCTAATACTGAGTTAAGGTGGGCCTTTACACTTCAGCAAACAAAGGAAAGGAGGGTTGCTCAACAACAATGACGAGGCTGTCCAAGAAAAACTTCCAAACGGACTCATTCTAGTGTAGAAAGGAGTTGGAGCGTTCAACAACAAAAGGCAGAGATTTGATTTATTTTGAGCTCCGTTTAATCCGTTGTTCTTCAAGATGAGAACAGGTGACTGACGTTTCGAAGTCAAGCTGATGTCTTCCTCAGTCCTGTGTAGGATCTCCTGAAATTAAATGCGGACCCCTTGAGACAATATTTAATCTGATTATCAAACAAAGACTTTTTTTAAATCTTCAAATGGATATAGAATACAACAACCTCTTAGTGTCAACTAAGAACGTCTTACACTATTAAAATACGGGACCTAAAATTGAGGTAATATGAACACACAGCGTTAACTGTGTCACCTAATAATCCCCAGTTTACAATTGGCTCATTCATCCCCCCTCTCCCCTGTAACTATTCCCAGGTCGTTGCTGTAAATTAGAACGTGTTCTCAGTCAACTTACCTGGTAAAATAACGAATAAATAAACAAATAAAAATAGGGAGTATCATTTTTCCAAGTGGGGTTCCCTCCAAGTGTCAATATGGAGTTGAGTGCAGTAGAAGTTTGTGAACCCCTGAGCTAATATGTCATTTCTATTTCCTGTTTCCTCCGAAGGACGTCAACGACAAACTGAGTAGAAAGTTCCCCAAGTTATACCTTCCGGGTCAGCAGGGGGCGCTGTTCAACTACAAGAACTTCTTCATCAGTCTGTTCCACGGCATCTTCACCTCTCTGGTGGTCTTCTTCATCCCGTACGGGGCCTTCCTCCAGACCATGGGGCAGGACGGAGAGGCACCCTCGGACTACCAGTCCCTCGCTGTGGTCATGGCTTCCTCTCTCATCTTCACAGTCAACATGCAGGTAGCTGGAGAATGATTGGTTGATTGATTCGTTGGTTGGTTGGATTGGTTGCTGTTCTTTTTATAAAACTGTTCAGTTCAAATGGAAGACGATTTTTATAGCTGTTTACAAGTATTGTAGAGCTGCTGTATTTTCCTGTCTCTTCTGTTCTCTCCCAGATATCTCTGGAGACGTCATACTGGACCTTTGTGAACTGCTTCGCCGTCCTCTGCAGTATAGCCATATACTTCGGCATCATGTTCGATATCCACAGTGCAGGAATCCACGTCATCTTCCCGTCAACCTTCACTTTCACCGGTGAGTTCTGCTTCATATCTGTGGTGTATTCATCAGTGCACACCGTAGTGAAATGTTTTGCAACTGAAAAAAATTTCGCTATGAAAATGGGAGTTTCTTATTAGAAAAGTTCAGGTTAGTCCCGCCCATTTTCAGCTGTTGTCTTCCGTTTGGTTCCGACACACTTGGGTCCTGTTTTTTTTGTTGCAAAATGTTTTAAAACGTTGTGCCCTAATGAACATGACCCTTGTGTCACAGATGGTGGTGATGACGATGATTATGATCAGGGATCTACATTTTTTAAAATTAATTGGTAGCACTGGTGTTCCCAATTTAAAGTTAGGAGCACAACATTAAATCTAGGAGCAGCAGATATTTTTAATTGATTGACATATAACATATTGGGCCTCTATGAATTGTAGCCGCTTTTGAAGCACATGCTCTAGAAAATAATATTTAACCCTGTAAAGATGTTTGTTTATTATTAAAATCCTACAATGTTGATTTAGAAAAACCTGTCATTGAAATTTAAAAACTATTTTTATCTTGACGCTCTTTTTTTAAGAGCGTCAAGTTTGTGAGTGAGGACATGCAAGTGATCATTCAATAATTGCTATGATCATTGATCTTCCAAAGCAGGGGTTTCCAAACGTTTTCACTCAGCCCCCCCCCCCCCCCCCCCCCCGCCCCAGCATTGGGGAACATCCTGCTCCCACCTGCATGCACCACGTCTGTTTCTCAGGTCGCTAGCACTGTTCACGACACAAACTCTTGTTGGCGGAGAGAATATTTTGCAGGTTTAAAGCTTATTTCCTGTAAATCCATTTGGCCATGGGATGGAGATTATTATAATTTTTTTGCCATTTGAAAGCTAATTTCCTGCAATTCCACACATTTTGGCATGAAGTACAGATCATTTTTCCTGTTTTAAAGCTCATTTCCTACAATTGTACAATATTTTGTAATTTCTTACATATGTTCATGTGATATCTGAGTAACTCAAACATTACAACAAAAGCAATGAGCTAAAAGAACGTTAGCTGACATGGGCTAGTTGATCTGGACATTTCTAACACGATATAAATATCTCTCTGAGGTCTGACTGACATGACGAGGAAAACAGCTGATGCACCTCCTCATTTAGAAACAGAACCGTATGTATTCTACTATTACAACTTCCAGGAGTAAGTTAAAAGCTGGACTGAGTTACTTAATAAAAACAAAAAAAAGAACAGCTTCTTTCGAAAAATGGTTCCCAAACTGTGGGGCCCCTTCTGCCGACCGACGTGCCCCACAGTTTGGACCCCCTCTGCCGACCGACGTGCCCCACAGTTTGGACCCCCTCTGCCGACCAGCGTGCCCCACAGTTTGGGCCCCCCTGCCGACCGACGTTTCCCACAGTTTGGGCCCCCTCTGGCGACCGACGTGCCCCACAGTTTGGGATCCCCTGCCAAGCCCCACAGTTTGGGCCCCCCTGCCGACCGACGTTTCCCACAGTTTGGGCCCCCCTGCCGATCGGCATGACACAGTTTGGGAACCCCTGCCAAGCCCCACAGTTTGGGCCCCCCTGTTCTAAAGAAGCCATCTCTTTTGCTTTCTTTCTGTGCCTCAAAATGTTTGGATGTACTGATAAAGTTACCAGGTTGTTAGCTAGCTGAGGTAACGTGACTGATGTTTAGATGTACTGGTAAAGTTACCAGGTTGTTAGCTAGCTGAGGTAACGTGACTGATGTTTAGATGTACTGGTAAAGTTAACAGGTTGTTAGCTAGCTGAGGTAACGTGACTGATGTTTAGATGTACTGGTAAAGTTACCAGGTTGTTAGCTAGCTGAGGTAACATGACTGATGTTTAGATGTACTGGTAAAGTTACCAGGTTGTTAGCTAGCTGAGGTAACGTGACTGATGTTTAGATGTACTGGTAAAGTTACCAGGTTGTTAGCTAGCTGAGGTAACATGACTGATGTTTAGATGTACTGGTAAAGTTACCAGGTTGTTAGCTAGCTGAGGTAACGTGACTGATGTTTAGATGTACTGGTAAAGCTTCATTTGGATTCCGCAACGCGGTTAGCCTCAGTTGCTGGGGCCGCTACTATCTGTCCAGGGATACTGCCAAACCCTAGTCTGAAGAGCTGATGCTTGGCGAAGCAGCTAGCCAGGTTTCCTTGACAATTTGAACACAAGCCGCGATGCAGTTAGCCCTTGTGGCTGGGACTGCGGATAGTCCCGGGCTTGTGGCTGTTTAAATCTCTTCTGTTTGTGGCTGTTGCCATCGGACACCTGTGAGCTGTGTTGGTGTTTTAAGGAGGAGAGGACAGTGTTTTGCTCTCACAGACAACTGGGAAAACAGACGATCTAAAGGGAAAATCCATGAGGAATATCATTGTTGTGGATGGCGTACCAGAGTCTACACATGAGACCTGGACGGCGTCTGATGAGAAAGTACTGAGAAAAATGATTACCGAAAATCTGCAAGACGAATCATAGGAAGATTAAGGTGGATCACGCCTACAGGACTGGAGAACATGTAACCAGCCCAGGTGACAGACCCAGGCCGATAGTGGTCAAGTTCCTTAGAGAAGAGAATCAAGAATGTGAGAGGAACAAACATCTTCCTCAACGAGGACTTCTCTGATGCTGTGCCACAGAGGCGGAAATAACTTATTACATCTAAAACTAAAATCACTGTATTTGGTTCAAAACATTCTCTAAGACCTAAACCTCAACTGGAGTTGTGTATAAAAGGTGGGATTATTGAGGAAGTTGAGGAAGCTAAACTCCTTGATATAACATTGAACGGTCAATTATCATGGTCAAGTCATATTGCCAGAGTTGTTGTGAAGATGGGGAGGGGTATGTCTGTTTTATAAAAGAAGTTCTGTGTTTTTGACACAAGTCAACTGTACTAGTTGTCCAGGCTCTGGTCTTGACCATATTACCAGATAGTAATCAAGATGGGACAAGTGCAGCAAAAGAAAGAAAGCTGAAAGTTGGCTCAAAACAGCAGCACGCCTTGCCCTTATCTACCCATACAGAACTAACATCAACAACATGCATGCCAGTCTTTCCTGGTTGAGGGTTGATTAGAGATTAACTGTTTCTCTTCTAGTTATGATAAATATTACTGTGACAAATTCCAGATTGCACAATCAATTAACATTCAACTCAGACACCCAGACATACCCCACAAGACATTCCACCAGGGGTCTCTTCAATCCACAGGATTATACATAGCCATGATCGCATGGAACTCCCATCTCCAATCTCTCTGGGTTACCTCATGGACAGTGAGGTAACCCAGACACTCTCTAACACACATTCTGTTTTTAGTTGTGGTGTTTGTATTATTTTTCAATGTCTATTGTTTGTATATCGTTACATTTGTGACTGTCCTTCTCTATCAGTGTACCAGTGTTTTGTAACTTGTCATGTTTTTGTGTGGACCCCAGGAAGAGTAGCTGCTGCCTCTGCAAAAGCTAATGGGGATCCAAATAAACAAATGCATACAAGTAACCAGGTTGTTAGCGCCTCCTGGTTCGAGTCCAGGCTCTGTCGCAGCCGGCCGTGACCGGGAGCCTCATTTGTCCCAGCGTCGTCCGGGTTAAGGGAGGGTTTGGCCAGCAAGGGATGTTCTTGTCCCATTGTGCTCTAACGACTCCTGTGGCGGCCCGGGCGCAATGCATGCTGACACGGACGCCAGGTGTACGGCAGTGTGGCTTGGCTGGGTTGTGTTTCGGAGGACGCACGGCTCTCGACCTTCGTCTCTCCAGAGTCCGTACGGGAGTTGCAGCGATAAGACAAGACTGTAACTACCAATTGGATACCACGAAATTGGGGAGAAAAAGGGGTAAAAGTAAAAAAATATATATATTTAAAAAAAAAAAAAGAATAATTAAATGGTTGTTGGCTAACTGAGGTAACATTACTGAACAAGGTGAGAACAAGGTGTTAACAAATGCACGTGAGTGGTTTTGGAATGACCCGCGACATCGTTTATGAACATTGCCTAATAACTAACTTTATGGTCCACCAGCCACTGTGGCAGGTAGATGAAAATAAAAATATGCCAGCCACTCAGAATTCTTACCAATCAATACATTTATTTGCCATAATAACACCAAAGACCACAGAAATAAGTTTTCTCGTTTGAGTTTTTCCATGTTTTGGAGTCCCCAGTTTTTTTTTTCCTTCAGGTTTTCAGTCTCAAAATCACACTTTTTTTTAATAGAAAAACTAATATTGGATGTTCTAAGTCCATAACAATGCTTAAATCACATCAGGAGAGACCACTTTTGAGGTCTGGGGAAGAAATCTTAAATAAATATTGGAGGGTATAGTTGCCCTGTTAAATTTAAAATGCGCACCTGCCTGAGCATTAGCAGAGTTTGCAAAACAAAAGACCACACAAATCATCATGATATCATATTCTGCCAGGTAAAAGCCTACTTTGCAGTTAGCATTTAATTTAGAACGTTTAAATGGGAAAGCCTTTAAGAAATGCCCAGTTTCAGCACCGCTAACTGGCTACACAAAGCGGTACACAGGGATTCCCATGCTGTTGCATCTTCAAAATAAGTTGCAACAAAAATACAAATCACTGATGTATTCTTTAATATTCTTTTACATGTAGGCTTCGGATTGAACGAAACTGAGCTTGCATTTTTCTCTAGGGCACTTGGAAACAACTGCACAGTGAAGCGACAAACAACTGCACAGTGAAGCCTGTCATTACAACAATTATTATCCTGGGTGATTGTTCTCCTGGTTGCACTGGTACTCCCAAAATAAAATCTCTATGAGCATATGCAACCAAAATGGCTGGCTATGATAATGAGCAATTATTGACGTTTTCTAACCCAGCATTTGTTTTGTTTTTCCATGTGTATTAGGAGTGGCCTCTAACGCACTCAGACAGCCCTATCTGTGGCTGACCATCATCCTGACTGTGGGGATCAGCCTGCTTCCTGTCATCTGTATTCAGTTCCTCTACAAAACCATATGGCCGTCCGTTGGAGACAACGTAAGACCTGCTGTACTACAGGAAGAAAAATACTTGATTTTATAATCTGTAACGTCTTGGCATGACATGTCATTGATATGTCCATTGGCCAAAACCGTATGGCCGTCCGTCGGAGAAGACGTAAAAGCCTAGCTACTACTAACACAAAAAGCACTTTACTCGTTGATATCTGTAACATTATGGCATTACATTGATATGACTTTGATACATAGGATGGGTTCACTGCCACTGCAATATTGTGAGAGATTTTATAGCAGAGATCAATGTATTAAAATGGAGCACAAAATCTGGCAAACTACATTGCAGGTTTGAAGTGCTCTTGAATGAAACCCATCACACGTCCATATTTTAAACTTGTTTTGTAAATGCTAATGTATCCATTTTTTTTCTCCCGCAGGTCCAGAGGAACAGGAAGAAGTATGAGATGGAGGAGGAAGAGGAGGTGAAATCCACTCCCTTCCAGCGCGGAAGAGGCTCCCGCCGCTCAGCTTACGCCTTCTCTCACTCCAGAGGCTACGCCGACCTCATCGCGTCCGGCCGCAGCATCAGAAGACGACCTGCTACAGCACGCCCCAAACCCAAGGACAGCATCCGAGAGATCCCCCAGGCCGAGAACATATGAGGGGGGGGGGCTCACCTCACCGGCATGGCCTGGTTCCAGATGTGTTTGTGCTGTCTTGCCAACTGCTATGGTTCTACAACTCATGTGGTAAATGTCATTTTTGACCATAGGCGTTGTCAAGACGACACAAACAGAGCCTGTGACCAGGCTAGCCTGTCATGGCCTATGCTTTTAGGAGGTTGATCAAGCGGAGAACATATTTGAGGTCTCCCCGGCGTGATCTTACTAAGCAAAGACCCTTCCACCACCAAAAAGCTTACTGAAGCCCTTTTGTATTGGGGATTTAATGTTTTAAGGTTTTGTGTAACAGACAATGTTGTTTATCACAGAATTGCTCGTCATTTACTGGGTACTCCCGATATACCTATACTATTGATGAAGCCTTAGTTTGAGTACTGATCTATGATCAGGTCCCACCCCTGTACATGTAATCTTATTCATTAATTATCTAAAAGGCAATACTGTTCCTAGATCAGCACTTTGTGAATACGGGCCCAAGAGTTATTGGTTTGACTGGAGGTTGGCCTTGTTTAAACTGACTAAATTTAATATATTGTTAATATTATTGTTGGTTTTGTATTTCACTGGATCAGTTGTGAAGGTGTATACTTGCAAGTCAGAAGGGTGTCATAATCATGATTTATATTTAAATGTACAAGAATTTCAGCTTTTATTTTCTGTTCAAAATGCTGGATCCTAGAAGTAAATTGTTTCCCACAGTTTTTTTTTTTCAGTTTTTTTTTTTCATTTTATGGTGTCCTTCTTTACTGCTGTAAGTTATTTAACACTATTTTTATATGCACATGGATTCATTGTATACATGGACTGATCTGGACTGATTTGGTTTGACCGGTTTTAGCTGAGCTTTTTTTTTTCAAATCATAAACTGACGCAAATAGCTTCTTGCATTCTTTAATGAATTGAGCTAGATAACTGTTATTATAATATCAACACTGTCCATCCTCTCTCTTTTTGATTATTTTTGTAACAGGATGGTTATTATTATGACTTTTGGTGTTAAAACGGCAATGGTCTGAAATGTGCTAAATATTTACTGTGCCTCAAATGGCATTCGACTCCCTATTTAGTGCACTACTTTTGACCAGGGCCCGTAGGGCTTCGGTCAAAAGTAGTGCACTAGGGAATAGGTTGCCATTTTGGTATTTAACCATTTGAAATGAAGTATGAATGGAATTGGCAATTTGCAATATTTGCTATGAAGGACCAACCTGCTCAGACGTTCCAATTTAGTTTAATATTTCGACTTGGGCTGTGACTCAATCCACAAGGATGCAGTTTTTGGATTGAGACGCAGCCGTGGCTATTTTATTGGCCTAATGCATTATCAGCCTTTTATAAATAGGACCTCTGTCAAACAGTACTGTTTAGTGTGTATAAATACTCTTTGTTCTGTTACATACTTCATCATGCTGTATAACAAATGGACTTTGTAACTGTATTTTAAAGGTTTGTGTATACATTTGTGTATACACAAAACTGAACAATGGCCTTTACTGGTCAACTGGGCCACTCTTATGACTACCTTTTTTTAATACTTGTTTTTAGTATATTAATGATATAAAGTACCTTGTAAAATGACTTTGAATAAAGACTAACTATACAGAGAAGCTGCGTCATTACAGAAATTGTAAAGGTTTATAAGAATCAGAGTTGTTTTGATGAAATTTTCCACTAGCAACCAAACAAAACCTAATGAAATGGGGACAGGCGGCACGGGCCTACGCAAATTTGTCCAAAATGTAGTTTTGTTTTAAAATGTTATCCGTTTTAAAACGTTATGCAACGAAAACTAGAGTTTCTATTGGACCAATTCAGGTAGTTCATTTGCTCCCGTTTTTAGTTCCTTTTCTTAAACGGAAGCAAATGAAACGGGGCGGGACCTACTGGAATTTGTCCAACCGGAACTCTTGTTTTGCTCTGTTTGCTTCCATTTTGGTTCTTAAATGGTTTCCGTAATGAATACGCCCCAGCTCTCCATGTGGTCTATAAGACAACCGTTTTATATTTTATATGACAATGACATTATTGAGTGTTAAGCTGTGTATGTAGGCTACTCCACCATGCACATACATTTTTGTTTGTTTGTATATGTCAGTAACTCCACCTGTGGGACTTGAAAACTGTTACGGACTACAAAGGGAAGCACTGCCGCAAGCTGCCCAGTGACACGAGCCTACCAGACAAGCTAAATTACTTCTATGCTCGCTTTGAGGAGCATAGGCAAGCAACACTGAAGCATGCATGAGAGCATCCGCTGTTCCGGACGACTGTGAGTAAGACCTGTTAAACAGACTGATTACCAGGACGTGTACTCCAAGCATGCGCTGACCAACTGGCCCACTCCAATTTGCATACCACCCCAACAGCTCCACAGTTGATGCAATCTCAATCTCACTCCACACTGCACTTTCCCACCTGGACTAAAGGAACACCTACATGAGAATGCTGTTCTTTGACTACAGCTCAGCGTTCAACACCATAGTGCCCGCAAAGCTCATCACTAAGCTAAGGACCCTGGGACTAAACACCTCCCTCTGCATCCGCTCCCAGGTTATAAGGGTAGGTAACAACACATCCGCCACGCTGATCCTCAACACAGGGGCCCCCTCAGGGGTGCATACTCAGTCCCCTCCTGTACTCCCTGTTCACTCATGACTGCATGGCCAAGCACGACTCGAACACCATCATTAAGTTTGCCGACGACAACGATGATACAGCCTATATGGAGGAGGTCAGAGACGATAACAACCTCTCCCAAGACAATGGAGATGGTTGTGGACTACAGGAAAAGCATGTTCCCAGTTTCATTGAGGGAGCTGTAGTTGAGCAGGTTGAGGGCTTCAAGTTAATTGGTGTCCACATCACCAACAAACTATCATGGTCCAAACACACCAAGACAGTTGTGAAGAGGGCACGACAACACCTACCTCAGGGGACTTGATGAGATTTGGCATGTTGCTGACTAACAGACCCTCATTAACCGGTCAACAAACACTTACATTTACATTTTTTTCCAAACAGTAAAATGACGTGACTAACAGAAAATACTATCGGAGAAATGTATATAATAACGAGGGGATTATGTTTCCACCCTAAACATGGGAGTCTTTGTCCCAAGACGGGTAGGCAGGCGACAAGCTTAGGCCCGTAATAAACCCATAGAAACGTATTGGGCTTATTTTGTACAGACTTTGGCGAGAGTGAACCTCTGGCTTGGCCTTTTCCTCTCTGATGCTATGCATGCATACAAGGACCAGACAGGGTCCAGCTTAATGGAAACATGCCACAATAGCAAACCTCTCGCCTTCCAGTCAAAAAGGCAATAACGTTATTATTGAACATGCCCCAATAGCAAGCCTCCCGTCTTCCAGTCAAAAGGCAATAACGTTATTATTGAACATGCATCTTCTGTAATGAAGCACCTAATAAAAAATAATTTCCAAACATTTGCTAAAATAATATTTCGCGGAAAAACACTGTTCTAAACCTAATGCGCGCAGTTGACAGAAATGAACAGCTGTTAGAAACATAAAGGAGGGAAGACTCTTAATAGCAAGAACTATGATGGGTTGTTAATATGACAAGGATTATACGTTTGGCTTCTGAACAACGAAAAGAAAGTTGATATGAAAACCAAGAGAACAGGAGGAAAATCCTGGTTAATACCGTGAGGAAGTTTTTATAAAATAATTGCCTCCCCGTTTCTACGGCTGGATTTTGGCTAGGCTACTTTTGAAGCAAGGTAAAACGTGCCTCATTATTTGAAGTAAAGTAAATCGTTCAGGTTTCAAACCATTATACTGCCTCCAGCTCACATTATAAAGTGGTGGGTGATGCGCTGATAGTCAACGGGAGGCAGGCTATAGCCGATACACCTGCATGGCGAATGGGACGCACGCTTTAATTACGAGTTGAGAAATACAATATAGCTCCTTTTTAATCGTGGCCATCAAAGTTTTTAACAGGCGATTGCGTTTAGAATTTTTTATTTTTGGGCAATGACTTGGCTTAAAACAGCAGGTTTCACTTCAGGAACCTACAGATTTTTGTAGGAGCTACTCTGGCCTTATCTGACCGGTGGTAGGATATTCCTCTAACTAGTCTCTATGCTGTCTGACAGGTGATATTCCTCTAACTAGTCTCTATGCTGTCTGACAGGTGGTAGGGTATTCCTCTAACTAGTCTCTATGCTGTCTGACAGGTGATATTCCTCTCCTCTAACTAGTCTCTGTCTGACAGGTGATATTCCTCTAACTAGTCTCTGTCTGACAGGTGATATGCCTCTCCTTTAACTTTAACTAGTCTCTGTATGCTGTCTGACAGGTGGTAGACTAGTCCTCTAACTAGTCTCTGTATGCTGTGCGCCTGTGCTAATTAAGACACATGAAAAAACAAGAATACACACGTGCCAATTTAGTTCAACAAAATCAGACAAATTACCCTATAGACCGATAAGCATGACCCGTCAAATGTATTTTCGCCAGCTAACGGATTGACGGTTAACTGTTAACATCCCTAAACATACACGCAAACAGTCGCCTGACCTCCCTCTCAGGAGGTTGAAAAGATTTGGTATTGGTCCACAGAAAGATCTACAGCTGCACCATTGAGAGCATCTAGACTGGCTGCATCACCGCCTGGTGTGGCCACTGCACCGCCCTCGATCACATGACGCTACAGAAGGTTGTGCGGACAGCCCAGCGCATCACTTGGGCCGAGCCACCTAAGCCGGTGAGCAGTACCGGAGCAACCAGTCTGACACCAACAGCTTTCTCTATAGTGCACTACTTTGTGGTTAAATTGTAGTGCACTATATAGGGAATAGGGTTCTATAGGGCTCTGGTCTAAAGTAGTGCACTATATAGGGAATAGGGTTCCATAGGGCTCTGGTCTAAAGTAGTGCACTATATAGGGAATAGGGTGCCATGTGGGACATGAACACAGTAAACTGGTTCTTCCTCACTTCACTGACTCACTGGTCTACTATTGTGGTACGCTGCGGTATATCGATCTTACTCTGAAAGCCTGTCGATGGATTGGTGGTCGACTTGGAAAGCAAAGCTGTGTGTGTCACTGTCTACTAGACTAGTTGTTTGGACTGGAAGCAGAGGGATGTTTGTTTTGAGCTATAGAAGGGGTTTCTACTTGGTTTTCTAGAGTGTTAAACGGGAATATTATCCGAAATGAAGCGGATGCAACTTGTGAAGATGAAAGCGATGTTTCACAGGCCGAGGTCTGCTCTGACTCTGACAATTTATGAGTCTATCATAAGGTATGATACTGCTGATTTTAAGCTTCTCCACTGAATGACACTCGACTGAGACCTAGCCTCTGTATTTCAACAGTGTTCTATAAGAATGTAGCTGTGTCCTGAACTCCCTAGCCTCAATGTTATGGCTTTTTAAAAGTTAGGCTAGAGTAGACTATTAAGAACCATTTATTGTAAAAAAAAAAAAATTGCGATAAATACAGTAGGTTATTCCTTTGTTCCGTGTGCATATAAATAGTATTTCTTGGGTATTTCCACAGTTCTGCTCTTATTTAGTGGACAGTTCTACATTTAATCTGGATATATTTCCTGGAACTTGCAGACAGCTCAATAAGACTAGCCTAATGCGTGTAAAGCCTACTACTGGGCTGTAGCCTAATCAATAGGTGAATGATTACATAACACATGAAACAGATACAAGTTTCATTTGTTTTAAAGTGGCTTTAACCATCTGGGCACCCGAGTGGCGCAGCGGTCTAAGGCACTGCATATCAGTGCTTGAGGCGTCACTACAGACACCCTGGTTCGAATCCAGGCTGTATCACAACCGGCCGTGATTGGGAGTCCCATAGGGCGGTGTACAATTGGCCCAGCGTCGTCCGGGTTTGGCCGGTGTAGACCGCCGTTGTAACTATGAATTTGTTCTTAACTGACTTGCCTCGTTAAATAAAAATCTGTGTTGTGTTCAGTTCTGACTGGGACAGACGTAGGCCAGGTTATCATAAGAGATTACTACCAAGTTGGGAGTCACTTTCTACTTTTCTGGGACGTAGACAGTCAATGGTCTCTCTGTCTGTGCCATTGGATGAAGTTGCCATGCTGCTCCTTACCCTAACCCTCTCTGTCTGTGCCATTGGATGAAGTTCCCATGCTACTCGGCACTCTAACCCTCTCTGTCTGTTCCATTGGATGAAGTTCCCATGCTGCTCGGCACCCTAACCCTCTCTGTCTGTGCCATTGGATGAAGTTCCCATGCTGCTCCTTACCCTAACCCTCTCTGTCTGTTCCATTGGATGAAGTTCCCATGCTGCTCGGCACCCTAACCCTCTCTGTCTGTGCCATTGGATGAAGTTCCCATGCTGCTCCTTACCCTAACCCTCTCTGTCTGTGCCATTGGATGAAGTTCCCATGCTGCCCCTTACCCTAACCCTCTCTGTCTGTTCCATTGGATGAAGTTCCCATGCTGCTCGGCACCCTAACCCTCTCTGTCTGTGCCATTGGATGAAGTTCCCATGCTGCTCCTTACCCTAACCCTCTCTGTATGTTCCATTGGATGAAGTTCCCATGCTACTCGGCACTCTAACCCTCTCTGTCTGTGCCATTAGATGAAGTTCCCATGCTGCTCCTTACCCTAACCCTCTCTGTCTGTGCCATTGGATGAAGTTCCCATGCTGCTCCTTACCCTAACCCTCTCTGTCTGTTCCATTGGATGAAGTTCCCATGCTGCTCGGCACCCTAACCCTAGTCCGTTGGCATCCCTGTCACTATTGTCATTGTGTAAGGCCGACACTCAATGTTTTTTGGGTGACCCCCAACTATTGACCATGTATTTGTGAAGAGGTTATTGGCAAGTGTGCGCTTGATATGAAACTACTCTCACTTGCCAATAGTGACTCTAAGGACTTTACACTGACCCCTTTATTATATATTCATCTTATTTGTTTTGCACTGACTCCCTGGTACTGACTCTATGTACACTGACTCCCTGGTACTGACTCTATGTATACTGACTCCCTGGTACTGACTCTATGTACACTCACTAGACTCTATACACACACTGACTCCCTGGTACTGACTCTATGTACACTGACTCCCTGGTACTGACTCTATGTACACTCACTAGACTCTATACACACACTGACTCCCTCGTACTGACTCTATATACACTGACTCCCTGGTACTGACTCTATGTACACTGACTCCCTGGTACTGACTCTATACACACACTGACTCCCTGGTACTGACTCTATGTACACTGACTCCCTGGTACTGACTCTATGTACACTCACTAGACTCTATACACACAATGACTCCCTGGTACTGACTCTATATACACTGACTCCCTGGTACTGACTCTATGTACACTGACTCCCTGGTACTGACTCTATACACACACTGACTCCCTGGTACTGACTCTATGTACTATGACTCCCTGGTACTGACTCTATATACACTGACTCCCTGGTACTGACTATATGTACACTCACTAGACTCTATACACACACTGACTCCCTGGTACTGACTCTATACACACACTGACTCCCTGGTACTGACTCTATACACACACTGACTCCCTGGTACTGACTCTATACACACACTGACTCCCTGGTACTGACTCTATGTACACTGACTCCCTGGTACTGACTCTATACACACACTGACTCCCTGGTACTGACTCTATATACACTGACTCCCTGGTACTGACTCTATGTACTATGACTCCCTGGTACTGACTCTATACACACACTGACTCCCTGGTACTGACTCTATGTACACTGACTCCCTGGTACTGACTCTATGTACACTCACTAGACTCTATACACACACTGACTCCCTGGTACTGACTCTATACACACACTGACTCCCTGGTACTGACTCTATATATACTGACTCCCTGGTACTGACTCTATGTATACTGACTCCCTGGTACTGACTCTATGTACACTCACTAGACTCTATACACACACTGACTCCCTGGTACTGACTCTATATACACTGACTCCCTGGTACTGACTCTATATACACTGACTCCCTGGTACTGACTCTATATACACTGACTCCCTGGTACTGACTCTATGTACACTGACTCCCTGGTACTGACTCTATGTACACTGACTCCCTGGTACTGACTCTATATATACTGACTCCCTGGTACTGACTCTATGTACACTGACTCCCTGGTACTGACTCTATGTACACTCACTAGACTCTATACACACACTGACTCCCTGGTACTGACTCTATACACACACTGACTCCCTGGTACTGACTCTATATATACTGACTCCCTGGTACTGACTCTATGTATACTGACTCCCTGGTACTGACTCTATGTACACTCACTAGACTCTATACACACACTGACTCCCTGGTACTGACTCTATGTACACTCACTAGACTCTATACACACACTGACTCCCTGGTACTGACTCTATATATACTGACTCCCTGGTACTGACTCTATGTACACTGACTCCCTGGTACTGACTCTATGTACACTGACTCCCTGGTACTGACTCTATATACACTGACTCCCTGGTACTGACTCTATACACACACTGACTCCCTGGTACTGACTCTATACACACACTGACTCCCTGGTACTGACTCTATGTACACTGACTCCCTGGTACTGACTCTATACACACACTGACTCCCTGGTACTGACTCTATGTACACTGACTCCCTGGTACTGACTCTATACACACACTGACTCCCTGGTACTGACTCTATATATACTGACTCCCTGGTACTGACTCTATGTACACTGACTCCCTGGTACTGACTCTATGTACACTGACTCCCTGGTACTGACTCTATATACACTGACTCCCTGGTACTGACTCTATACACACACTGACTCCCTGGTACTGACTCTATACACACACTGACTCCCTGGTACTGACTCTATGTACACTGACTCCCTGGTACTGACTCTATGTACACTGACTCCCTGGTACTGACTCTATACACACACTGACTCCCTGGTACTGACTCTATGTACACTGACTCCCTGGTACTGACTCTATGTACACTGACTCCCTGGTACTGACTCTATACACACACTGACTCCCTGGTACTGACTCTATATACACTGACTCCCTGGTACTGACTCTATGTACACTGACTCCCTGGTACTGACTCTATACACACACTGACTCCCTGGTACTGACTCTATACACACACTGACTCCCTGGTACTGACTCTATATACACTGACTCCCTGGTACTGACTCTATGTACTATGACTCCCTGGTACTGACTCTATGTACACTCACTAGACTCTATACACACACTGACTCCCTGGTACTGACTCTATACACACACTGACTCCCTGGTACTGACTCTATATATACTGACTCCCTGGTACTGACTCTATGTATACTGACTCCCTGGTACTGACTCTATGTACACTCACTAGACTCTATACACACACTGACTCCCTGGTACTGACTCTATATACACTGACTCCCTGGTACTGACTCTATATACACTGACTCCCTGGTACTGACTCTATATACACTGACTCCCTGGTACTGACTCTATATACACTGACTCCCTGGTACTGACTCTATATATACTGACTCCCTGGTACTGACTCTATGTACACTGACTCCCTGGTACTGACTCTATGTACACTCACTAGACTCTATACACACACTGACTCCCTGGTACTGACTCTATACACACACTGACTCCCTGGTACTGACTCTATGTACACTGACTCCCTGGTACTGACTCTATGTACACTGACTCCCTGGTACTGACTCTATACACACACTGACTCCCTGGTACTGACTCTATACACACACTGACTCCCTGGTACTGACTCTATGTACACTGACTCCCTGGTACTGACTCTATACACACACTGACTCCCTGGTACTGACTCTATACACACACTGACTCCCTGGTACTGACTCTATGTACACTGACTCCCTGGTACTGACTCTATACACACACTGACTCCCTGGTACTGACTCTATGTACACTGACTCCCTGGTACTGACTCTATATACACTGACTCCCTGGTACTGACTCTATACACACACTGACTCCCTGGTACTGACTCTATGTACTATGACTCCCTGGTACTGACTCTATGTACACTGACTCCCTGGTACTGACTCTATGTACACTGACTCCCTGGTACTGACTCTATACACACACTGACTCCCTGGTACTGACTCTATATACACTGACTCCCTGGTACTGACTCTATGTACACTGACTCTATACACACACTGACTCCCTGGTACTGACTCTATGTACTATGACTCCCTGGTACTGACTCTATATACACTGACTCCCTGGTACTGACTCTATGTACTATGACTCCCTGGTACTGACTCTATACACACACTGACTCCCTGGTAGAACCTCTGAGCAGAGAGACACAGAGGAGAGAACAGAACCTCTGGGCAGAGAGACACAGAGGAGAGAACAGAACCTCTGGACAGAGAGACACAGAGGAGAGAACAGAACCTCTGGGCAGAGAGACACAAAGGAGAGAACAGAACCTCTGAGCAGAGAGACAGAGGAGAGAACAGAACCTCTGAGCAGAGAGACACAGAGGAGAGAACAGAACCTCTGAGCAGAGAGACACAGAGGAGAGAACAGAACATCTGAGCAGAGAGACACAGAGGAGAGAACAGAACCTCTTGGCAGAGAGACACAGAGGAGAGAACAGAACCTCTGGGCAGAGAGACAGAGAGGAGAGAACAGAACCTCTGGGCAGAGAGACACAGAGGAGAGAACAGAACCTCTGGGCAGAGAGACACAGAGGAGAGAACAGAACCTCTGGCAGAGAGACAGAGAGGAGAGAACAGAACCTCTGAGCAGAGAGACACAGAGGAAGAACAGAACCTCTGAGCAGAGAGACACAGAGGAGAGAACAGAACCTCTGGGCAGAGAGACACAGAGGAGAGAACAGAACCTCTGAGCAGAGAGACACAGAGGAGAGAACAGAACCTCTGGGCAGAGAGACACAGAGGAGAGAACAGAACCTCTGGGCAGAGAGACACAGAGGAGAGAACAGAACCTCTGAGCAGAGAGACACAGAGGAGAGAACAGAACCTCTGAGCAGAGAGACACAGAGGAGAGAACAGAACTCTGGGCAGAGAGACACAGAGGAGAGAACAGAACCTCTGGACAGAGAGACACAGAGGAGACAACAGAACCTCTGAGCAGAGAGACACAGAGGAGAGAACAGAACCTCTGGACAGAGAGACACAGAGGAGAGAACAGAACCTCTGATCAGAGAGACACAGAGGAGAGAACAACCTCTGAGCAGAGAGACACAGAGGAGAGAACAGAACCTCTGGGCAGAGAGACACAGAGGAGAGAA
This sequence comes from Salvelinus namaycush, assembly GCF_016432855.1. Taxonomy (NCBI): domain Eukaryota; kingdom Metazoa; phylum Chordata; class Actinopteri; order Salmoniformes; family Salmonidae; genus Salvelinus; species Salvelinus namaycush. Next base: position 3,498,032 of record NC_052309.1, read on the forward strand.
CAGAACCTCTGGACAGAGAGACACAGAGGAGACAACAGAACCTCTGAGCAGAGAGACACAGAGGAGAGAACAGAACCTCTGGACAGAGAACACAGAGGAGAGAACAGAACCTCTTGGCAGAGAGACACAGAGGGAGAACAGAACCTCTGGGCAGAGAGACACAGAGGAGAGAACAGAACCTCTGAGCAGAGAGACACAGAGAGAGAACAGAACCTCTGGCAGAGAGACACAGAGGAGAGAACAGAACCTGTGAGCGAGAGACACAGAGGAAGAACAGAACCTCTGGGCAGAGAGACAGAGAGGAGAGAACAGAACCTCTGGGCAGAGAGACACAGAGGAGAGAACAGAACCTCTGAGCAGAGAGACAGAGAGGAGAGAACAGAACCTCTGAGCAGAGAGACAGAGGAGAGAACAGAACCTCTGGCAGAGAGACACAGAGGAGAGAACAGAACCTCTGAGCAGAGAGACACAGAGGGGAGAACAGAACCTCTGAGCAGAGATACACAGAGGAGAGAACAGAACATCTGAGCAGAGAGACACAGAGGAGAGAACAGAACCTCTGAGCAGAGAGACACAGAGGAGAGAACAGAACCTCTGAGCAGAGAGACACAGAGGAGAGAACAGAACCTCTGGACAGAGAGACACAGAGGAGAGAACAGAACCTCTGGGCAGAGAGACAGAGAGGAGAGAACAGAACCTCTGGGCAGAGAGACACAGAGGAGAGAACAGAACCTCTGGCAGAGAGACACAGAGGAGAGAACAGAACCTCTGGGCAGAGAGACAGAGAGGAGAGAACAGAACCTCTGAGCAGAGAGACACAGAGGAGAGAACAGAACCTCTGAGCAGAGAGACACAGAGGAGAGAACAGAACCTCTGGGCAGAGAGACACAGAGGAGAGAACAGAACCTCTGAGCAGAGAGACACAGAGGAGAGAACAGAACCTCTGGGCAGAGAGACACAGAGGAGAGAACAGAACCTCTGGGCAGAGAACACAGAGGAGAGACAGAACCTCTGAGCAGAGAGACACAGAGGAGAGAACAGAACTCTGAGCAGAGAGACACAGAGGAGAGAACAGAACCTCTGAGAGAGACACAGAGGAGAGAACAGAACCTCTGGACAGAGAGACACAGAGGAGACAACAGAACCTCTGAGCAGAGAGACACAGAGGAGAGAACAGAACCTCTGGACAGAGAGACACAGAGGAGAGAACAGAACCTCTGATCAGAGAGACACAGAGGAGAGAACAGAACCTCTGAGCAGAGAGACACAGAGGAGAGAACAGAACCTCTGGGCAGAGAGACACAGAGGAGAGAACAGAACCTCTGGACAGAGAGACACAGAGGAGACAACAGAACCTCTGAGCAGAGAGACACAGAGGAGAGAACAGAACCTCTGGACAGAGAGACACAGAGGAGAGAACAGAACCTCTTGGCAGAGAGACACAGAGGAGAGAACAGAACCTCTGGGCAGAGAGACACAGAGGAGAGAACAGAACCTCTGAGCAGAGAGACACAGAGGAGAGAACAGAACCTCTGGGCAGAGAGACACAGAGGAGAGAACAGAACCTCTGAGCAGAGAGACACAGAGGAGAGAACAGAACCTCTGGGCAGAGAGACAGAGAGGAGAGAACAGAACCTCTGGGCAGAGAGACACAGAGGAGAGAACAGAACCTCTGAGCAGAGAGACAGAGAGGAGAGAACAGAACCTCTGAGCAGAGAGACAGAGGAGAGAACAGAACCTCTGGGCAGAGAGACACAGAGGAGAGAACAGAACCTCTGAGCAGAGAGACACAGAGGGGAGAACAGAACCTCTGAGCAGAGATACACAGAGGAGAGAACAGAACATCTGAGCAGAGAGACACAGAGGAGAGAACAGAACCTCTGAGCAGAGAGACACAGAGGAGAGAACAGAACCTCTGGGCAGAGAGACACAGAGGGGAGAACAGAACCTCTGAGCAGAGAGACACAGAGGAGAGAACAGAACCTCTGAGCAGAGAGACAGAGAGGAGAGAACAGAACCTCTGAGCAGAGAGACACAGAGAGGAGAGAACAGAACCTCTGGGCAGAGAGACAGAGGTGAGAACAGAACCTCTGAGCAGAGAGACACAGAGGAGAGAACAGAACCTCTGGGCAGAGAGACACAGAGGAGAGAACAGAACCTCTGAGCAGAGAGACACAGAGGAGAGAACAGAACCTCTGAGCAGAGAGACACAGAGGAGAGAACAGAACCTCTGAGCAGAGAGACACAGAGGAGAGAACAGAACCTCTGAGCAGAGAGACACAGAGGAGAGAACAGAACCTCTGAGCAGAGAGACACAGAGGAGAGAACAAGAACCTCTGAGCAGAGAGACACAGAGGAGAGAACAGAACCTCTGAGCAGAGAGACACAGAGAGAGAAAGAACTCTGGGCAGAGAGACACAAAGGAGAGAACAGAACCTCTGGGCAGAGAGACACAGAGGAGAGAACAGAACCTCTGAGCAGAGAGACACAGAGGAGAGAACAGAACCTCTGAGCAGAGAGACAGAGAGGAGAGAACAGAACCTCTGAGCAGAGAGACAGAGGAGAGAACAGAACCTCTGAGCAGAGAGACACAGAGGAGAGTACAGAACCTCTGAGCAGAGAGACACAGAGGAGAGAACAGAACCTCTGGGCAGAGAGACACAGAGGAGAGAACAGAACCTCTGAGCAGAGAGACAGAGAGGAGAGAACAGAACCTCTGAGCAGAGAGACACAGAGGAGAGAACAGAACCTCTGAGCAGAGAGACACAGAGGAGAGAACAGAACCTCTGAGCAGAGAGACACAGAGGAGAGAACAGAACCTCTGAGCGAGAGAGACACAGAGGAGAGAACAGAACCTCTGGGCAGAGAGACACAGAGGAGAACAGAACCTCTGGACAGAGAGACACAGAGGAGAGAACAGAACCTCTGGGCAGAGAGACACAAAGGAGAGAACAGAACCTCTGAGCAGAGAGACAGAGGAGAGAACAGAACCTCTGAGCAGAGAGACACAGAGGAGAGAACAGAACCTCTGAGCAGAGAGACACAGAGGAGAGAACAGAACATCTGAGCAGAGAGACACAGAGGAGAGAACAGAACCTCTTGGCAGAGAGACACAGAGGAGAGAACAGAACCTCTGGGCAGAGAGACAGAGAGGAGAGAACAGAACCTCTTGGCAGAGAGACACAGAGGAGAGAACAGAACCTCTGAGCAGAGAGACACAGAGGAGAGAACAGAACCTCTGAGCAGAGAGACACAGAGGAGAGAACAGAATCTCTGGCAAGAGACCAGAGGAAGAACAAACCTCTGGCAGAGAGACAGAGAGGAGAGAACAGAACCTCTGGCAGAGAACCAGAGGAGAGACGAACCCTGGCAGAGAGACACAGAGGAGAGAACAGAACCTCTGGGCAGAGAGACAGAGAGGAGAGAACAGAACCTCTGAGCAGAGAGACAGAGGAGAGAACAGAACCTCTGAGCAGAGAGACACAGAGGAGAGAACAGAACCTCTGGGCAGAGAGACACAGAGGAGAGAACAGAACCTCTGAGCAGAAAAACACAGAGGAGAGAACAGAACCTCTGAGCAGAGAGACACAGAGGAGAGAACAGAACCTCTGAGCAGAGAGACACAGAGGAGAGAACAGAACCTCTGAGCAGAGAGACACAGAGGAGAGAACAGAACCTCTGGGCAGAGAGACACAGAGGAGAGAACAGAACCTCTGGGCAGAGAGACAGAGAGGAGAGAACAGAACCTCTGAGCAGAGAGACACAGAGGAGAGAACAGAACCTCTGAGCAGAGAGACACAGAGGAGAGAACAGAACCTCTGAGCAGAGAGACACAGAGGAGAGAACAGAACCTCTGGGCAGAGAGACACAGAGGAGAGAACAGAACCTCTGAGCAGAGAGACACAGAGGAGAGAACAGAACCTCTGGGCAGAGAGACACAGAGGAGAGAACAGAACCTCTGGGCAGAGAGACACAGAGGAGAGAACAGAACCTCTGAGCAGAGAGACACAGAGGAGAGAACAGAACCTCTGAGCAGAGAGACACAGAGGAGAGAACAGAACCTCTGGGCAGAGAGACACAGAGGAGAGAACAGAACCTCTGGACAGAGAGACACAGAGGAGACAACAGAACCTCTGAGCAGAGAGACACAGAGGAGAGAACAGAACCTCTGGACAGAGAGACACAGAGGAGAGAACAGAACCTCTGATCAGAGAGACACAGAGGAGAGAACAGAACCTCTGAGCAGAGAGACACAGAGGAGAGAACAGAACCTCTGGGCAGAGAGACACAGAGGAGAGAACAGAACCTCTTGGCAGAGAGACACAGAGGAGAGAACAGAACCTCTGAGCAGAGAGACACAGAGGAGAGAACAGAACCTCTTGGCGGAGAGACACAGAGGAGAGAACAGGCACCATAGACGGGTTGGCTGACAACGTCATGAAGATGCTGCGCGTGCCAGAAGGCGTTATAATTCTGAGCGGTCAGATAGCTAGCAACAATGACGAGACGCTGCCATGTGGCTCGTTGTGTCTTGCTCTTGGTACCATGTCTTGTTTTGAGGTGTTTAGACTCATTTCACGTCTTTTCTAATATGGCTCAAATTCACTAGCTAGCTAACCAACAGCTGTGACAATGTATTTACATTATCAATACACTTTTGGAGACTAAATATAGTTTACATGTTGTCAACAATCTAAACCAACCGTGTCTATTTGCCCTGTAGTTATGCACGAGTCGGTTTTGTTGCTAAACAACCAACCCCTTGGATGGGAGAGAAAGGCTTGTGTATGAGGAGACCAGACATACAGAACACTGGCACAGTCCAGACAGAGACAGACAGAACACTGGCACAGTCCAGACAGAGACAGACAGAACACTGGCACAGTCCAGACAGAGACAGACAGACAGAACACTGGCACAGTCCAGACAGAGACAGACAGAACACTGGCACAGTCCAGACAGACAGACAGACAGAACACTGGCACAGTCCAGACAGAGACAGGCAGACAGACAGAACACTGGCACAGTCCAGACAGACAGACAGACAGACAGAACACTGGCACAGTCCAGACAGAGACAGACAGAACACTGGCACAGTCCAGACAGAGACAGACAGAACACTGGAACAGTCCAGACAGAGACAGACAGAACACTGGCACAGTCCAGACAGAGACAGACAGACAGACAGAACACTGGCACAGTCCAGACAGACAGACAGACAGAACACTGGCACAGTCCAGACAGAGACAGACAGACAGAACACTGGCACAGTCCAGACAGACAGACAGAACACTGGCACAGTCCAGACAGAGACAGGCAGACAGACAGAACACTGGCACAGTCCAGACAGACAGACAGACAGAACACTGGCACAGTCCAGACAGAGACAGACAGAACACTGGCACAGTCCAGACAGAGACAGACAGAACACTGGAACAGTCCAGACAGAGACAGACAGAACACTGGCACAGTCCAGACAGAGACAGACAGACAGACAGAACACTGGCACAGTCCAGACAGACAGACAGACAGAACATGGACAGTCCAGACAGAGACAGACAGACAGACAGAACACTGGCACAGTCAGACAGACAGACAGAACACTGGCACAGTCCAGACAGACAGACAGACAGAACACTGGCACAGTCCAGACAGAGACAGACAGACAGAACACTGGCACAGTCCAGACAGAGACAGACAGAACACTGGCACAGTCCAGACAGAGACAGACAGACAGACAGAGACAGACAGACAGACAGAACACTGGCACAGTCCAGACAGAGACAGAACACTGGCACAGTCCAGACAGAGACATACCACTGGCACAGTCCAGACAGAGACAGAACACTGGCACAGTCCAGACAGAGACAGAACTCTGGCACAGTCCAGACAGAGACAGAACACTGGCACAGTCCAGACAGAGACAGAACACTGGCACAGTCCAGACAGAGACAGAACACTGGCACAGTCCAGAAAGAGACAGACAGAACACTGGTACAGTCCAGACAGAGACAGAACACTGGCACAGTCCAGACAGAGACAGAACACTGGCTCAGTCCAGACAGAGACAGAACACTGGCACAGTCCAGACAGAGACAGAACACTGGCACAGTCCAGATAGAGACAGACAGAACACTGGCACAGTCCAGACAGAGACAGAACACGGGCACAGTCCAGACAGAGACAGAACACTGGCACAGTCCAGACAGAGACAGAACACTGGCACAGTCCAGATAGAGACAGACAGAACACTGGTACAGTCCAGACAGAGACAGAACACTGGCACAGTCCAGACAGAGACAGACAGAACACTGGCACAGTCCAGACAGAGACAGACAGAACACTGGTACAGTCCAGACAGAGACAGACAGAACACTGGCACAGTCCAGACAGAGACAGAACACTGGCACAGTCCAGACAGAGACAGAACAGTAGCACAGTCCAATCGGAGATGTATTCCGGTCCAAAGAGTCAGTCCGGTCACGAGATTCAGTCCAGTCCAGAGAGTTAGTCCAGTCCAGAGATGCAGTACGGTCACGAGATTCAGTCCAGTCCAGAGATAGTCCAGTCCAGAGAGTCAATACAGTCCAGACAGTCAGTCCAGAGAGTTAGTCCAGTCAGAGTGTCAGTAGGGCCAAGCACAGGGCAGCACTATGGGAGAAGCTTGTGTAAGATGAGCCCAGGCAGAGAGACAGAGCATCATATTCCAAATGTAGCTCAAGCCCAGTTCCAGGCACACGCCAAGCACAATCCAACCAGCTACAGACGAGCCAAGCACAATCCACCAGCTACAGAAGAGCCAAGCACAATCCAACCAGCTACAGAAGAGCCAAGCACAATCCACCAGCTACAGAGGAGCCAAGCACAATCCACCAGCTACAGAAGAGCCAAGCACAATCCAACCAGCTACAGAAGAGCCAAGCACAAAACAACCAGCTACAGAAGAGCCAAGCACAATCCAACCAGCTACAGAAGAGCCAAGCACAATCCAACCAGCTACAGAAGAGCCAAGCAAAATCCAACCAGCTACAGAAGAGCCAAGCACAATCCAACCAGCTACAAAAGAGCCAAGCACAATCCAACCAGCTACAGAAGAGCCAAGCACAATCCAACCAGCTACAGAAGAGCCAAGCACAATCCAACCAGCTACAGAAGAGCCAAGCACAATCCAACCAGCTACAGAGGAGCCAAGCACAATCCGCCAGCTACAGAAGAGCCAAGCACAATCCACCAGCTACAGAAGAGCCAAGCACAATCCAACCAGCTACAGAAGAGCCAAGCACAATCCACCAGCTACAGAAGAGCCAAGCACAATCCAACCAGCTACAGAAGAGCCAAGCACAATCCACCAGCTACAGAAGAGCCAAGCACAATCCACCAGCTACAGAAGAGCCAAGCACAATCCACCAGCTACAGACGAGCCAAGCACAATCCACCAGCTACAGAAGAGCCAAGCACAATCCAACCAGCTACAGAAGAGCCAAGCACAATCCACCAGCTACAGAGGAGCCAAGCACAATCCACCAGCTACAGAAGAGCCAAGCACAATCCAACCAGCTACAGAAGAGCCAAGCACAATCCAACCAGCTACAGAAGAGCCAAGCACAATCCACCAGCTACAGAAGAGCCAAGCACAATCCACCAGCTACAGAAGAGCCAAGCACAATCCACCAGCTACAGACGAGCCAAGCACAATCCACCAGCTACAGAAGAGCCAAGCACAATCCAACCAGCTACAGACGAGCCAAGCACAATCCACCAGCTACAGAGGAGCCAAGCACAATCCACCAGCTACAGAAGAGCCAAGCACAATCCAACCAGCTACAGAAGAGCCAAGCACAATCCAACCAGCTACAGAAGAGCCAAGCACAATCCAACCAGCTACAGAAGAGCCAAGCACAATCCAACTAGCTACAGCAGAGCCAAGCACCATCCAACCAGCTACAAAAGAGCCAAGCACAATCCAACCAGCTACAGAAGAGCCAAGCACAATCCAACCAGCTACAGAAGAGCCAAGCACAGTTCAGTTAGCCAGTCAGCCAGTCAGCCAGTCAGTCAGCCAGTCAGTCAGCAAGTCAGCCAGCCAGCCAGCCAGCCAGCCAGCCAGTCAGCCAGCTAGCCAGTCAGCCAGCTAGCCTGTCAGTCAGCTAGCCAGTCAGTCAGTCAGCTAGCCAGTCAGCCAGCTAGCCAGTCAGACAGCTAGCCAGTCAGCCAGCTAGCTAGTCAGACATCTAGCCAGTCAGCCAGCTAGCCAGTCAGTCAGCTAGCCAGTCAGCCAGTCAGCCAGCTAGCCAGTCAGTCAGCTAGCCAGTCAGCCAGCTAGCCAGTCAGCCAGCTAGCCTGTCAGTCAGCTAGCCAGTCAGTCAGTCAGCTAGCCAGTCAGCCAGCTAGCCAGTCAGCCAGGTAGCCAGTCAGCCAGCTAGCCAGTCAGCCAGCTAGCTAGTCAGACATCTAGCCAGTCAGCCAGCTAGCCAGTCAGTCAGCTAGCCAGTCAGCCAGTCAGCCAGCTAGCCAGTCAGTCAGTCAGCCAGCTAGCCAGTCAGACAGCTAGCCAGTCAGTCAGCTAGCCAGTCAGCCAGTCAGTCAGCTAGTCAGTCAGCCAGCTAGCCAGTCAGCCAGTCAGCCAGTCAGCCAGTCAGTCAGTCAGTCAGCCAGTCAGTCAGTCAGTCAGCCAGTCAGCCAGTCAGCCAGCTAGCCAGTCAGCCAGCTAGCCAGTCAGCCAGTCAGCCAGTCAGTCAGCCAGCCAGCCAGTCAGCCAGCCAGTCAGCCAGCTAGCCAGTCAGCCAGCTAGCCAGTCAGTCAGCTAGCCAGTCAGCCAGCTAGCCTGTCAGTCAGCTAGCCAGTCAGTCAGTCAGCTAGCCAGTCAGTCAGCTAGCCAGTCAGTCAGCTAGCCAGTCAGTCATCTAGCCAGTCAGTCAGCTAGCCAGTCAGTCATCTAGCCAGTCAGCCAGCTAGCCAGTCAGTCAGTCAGTCAGCCAGCTAGCCAGTCAGACAGCTAGCCAGTCAGCCAGCTAGCCAGTCAGCCAGTCAGCCAGCTAGCCAGCTAGCCAGTCAGCTAGCTAGCCAGTCAGCCAGTCAGCCAGCTAGCCAGTCAGCTAGCTAGCCAGTCAGCCAGTCAGCCAGCCAGTCAGCCAGCTAGCCAGTCAGTCAGCCAGTCAGCCAGCTAGCCAGTCAGCCAGTCAGCCAGCCAGTCAGCCAGTCAGTCAGTCAGTCAGTCCCATCAGCAGCTATACTGTAACGGAATAATGTCTTCCCTCTCGCTCTCTATTGAGCTGGTAAAAGGAAAATGAGATTAGATTTTAACCAGATACATTTTGGGGAGTATAATGATAAAATCCCCAGTTGTCTGATCGAATGAAGGCTGGGGTTAAAAATGCTAGAGCTCACACACACACACACACTCACACTCACACTCAA
>NC_052309.1:3507548-3610563 GCF_016432855.1 Salvelinus namaycush
TCCTGGTTACTGACTCTAATACACGACTCCCTGGTATACTGACATACGACATGTACTAGACTCCCTGGTACTGACTCTATACACACACTGACTCCCTGGTACTGACTCTATGTACACTGACTCATGGTACTGACTCTATGTCACACTCACTGACTCTATACACCACATGATCCCTGGTACTGACTCTATACTACACTGACTCCTGGTACTGACTCTTATATATACTGGACTCCCTGGTACTGACTCTATGTATACTGACTCCCTGGTACTGACTCTATGTACACTCACTAGACTCTATACACCACACTGACTCCTCGGTACTGACTCTATATACACTGACTCCCTGGTACTGACTCTATATACACTGACTCCCTGGTACTGACTCTATGATACACTGACTCCCTGGTACTGACTCTATATACTGACTCCTGGTACTGACTCTATGTACACTGACTCCCTGGTACTGACTACTATGCTACACTCACTAGACTCTATAACACACTACCCTGACTGACTCTATTACACTGACTCCTGGTACTGACTCTATATACACTGACTCCCTGGTACTGACTCATACTACTGACTCCCTTATGGTACTGACCTAGTACTGACTCCTTCTGGTACTGACTCTATACACACACTGACTCCCTGGTACTGACTCTATACCAACACTGACTCCTGGTATAATGACTTCTATGTACACTGACTCCCTGGTACTGACTCTATGTACACTCACTAGACTCTATACACACACTGACTCCCTGGTATCGACTCTATACAAACACTGACTCCCTGGTACTGACACCTATATATACTGACTCCCTGGTACTGACTCTATGTATACTACTCCCTGGTACTGACTCTATGTACAACTCACTAGACTCTATACACACACTGACTCCCTGGTACCTGACTCTATATACACTGACTCCCTGGTACTGACTCTATTACACTGACTCCCTGGTACTGATCTTATACTACACTGACTCCCTGGTACTGACTCTATATACACCTGACTCCTGGTACTGACTCTATTACACACACTGACTCCCTGGTACTGACTCTATGTACTACTGACTCCCTGGTACTGTCTATATACACTGACTCCCTGTACTGACTCTATGTACTATGACTCCCTGGTACTGACTCTATTACACACACTGACTCCCTGGTACTGACTCTATGTACACTGACTCCCTGGTACTGACTCTAATATACTGACTCCTGGTACTGACTCTATATCACTGACTCCCTGCGTTTTACTGACTCTATATACACTGACTCCCTGGTACTGACATCTATTGTACTAGACTCCCTGGTACTGACTCTATACACACACTGACTCCCTGGTACTGACTCTATACATCACACTGACTCCCTGTGTACTGACTCTATGTACATGACTCCTGGTACTGACTCTAGTACACTCACTAGACTACTATACACACACTGACTCCCTGGTACTGACTCTTACACACACTGACTCCCTGGTACATGACTCTATATATACTGACTCCCTGGTACTGACTCTATGTATACTGACTCCTGGTACTGACTCTAGTACACTCATGATCTAAACACTGACTCCCTGGTACTGACTCTATTACACTGACTTCTGGGTGACTCTATATACACACGACTCCTGGTACTGACTCTATATACACTGGACTGACTCGGTACTGACTCTATATACACGACTTCCCTGGTACTGACTCTATAATACTGACTCCCTCGTACTGACTCTATGTACACTGACTCCTGTCTCTGACTCTATGTACACTCACTAGACTCTATACACACACTGACTCCCTGGTACTGACTCTATACACACACTGACTCCCTGGTACTGACTCTATGTACACTGACTCCTGGTACTGACTCTATGTACACTGAATCCGGTATGACTCTATACACACACTGACTCCCTGGTACTGACTCTATACACACACTGACTCCCTGGTACTGACTCTATGTACACTGACTCCCTGGTACTGACTCTATAATATACACCACTGACTCCCTGGTACTGCTCTATACACACACTCCCTGGTACTGACTCTATGTACTAGGACTCCCTGGTACTGACTCTATGTACACTGACTCCCTGGTACTGATCTATGTACACTGACTCCTGGTACTGACTCTATACACACACTGACTCCCTGGTACTGACTCTATATATACACTGACTCCATGGTCTGACTCTATCTACACGACTCCCTGGTACTGACTCTATACTACACATGACTCCCTGGTACTGACTCTATGTACTATCTGACTCCCTGGTAATGACTCTATATACACTGACTCCTGGTACTGAACTCTATGTACTATGACTCCCTGGTACTGACTCTATACACACACGACTCCTGGTACTGACTCTTATTACACTGACTCCCTGGTACTGACTCTATGTACTAGTGACTCCCCACGGTACTGACTATATACACACACTGACTCCCTGGTACTGACTCTATGTACACTGACTCCCTGGTACTGACTCTATGTACACTCACTAGACTCTATACACACACTGACTCCCTGGTACTGACTCTATACACACACTGACTCCCTGGTACTGACTCACACTATATATATACAATGAACTATACATCACTCCGGTACTGACTCTATTCATAGACATCTATGAGCATACACACTCACTAGGACTCTATACACACACTGACTCCTGGTACTGACTCTATATACACTGACTCCCTGGTACTGACTCTATATACACTGACTCCCTGGGTACTGACGCTTATTACACTGACCCTGGACTGACTCTATGTACTATGACTCCCTGGTACTGACTCTCTACACACACTGACTCCCTGGTACTGACTCTATACACACACTGACTCCCTGGTACTGACTCTATGTACACTGACTCCCTGGTACTGACTCTATGTACACTCACTAGACTCTATACACACACTGAACACTCCACACACACACACTCACACACACACACACACACACACACTCACACACACTCACACACACTCACACACACTCACACACACTCACACACACTCACACACACACACACACACACACACACTCACACTCACACTCACACTCACACACTCACACACACACACACACACACACACACACACACACACACACACACACACACACACACACACACACACACACACACACAGTCTAACATAGTGCCCTTACATAAAGATGCTTTAAAAGGGAACGTCACCCTGGGGGGGGATCTGTCTGCTTCTCATCACGTCTGAGGCATTTCTAGGTCAGTGAGATGTGTTTACACATAATTGCCCAGGAAGAAGGCAGGTCAGGGATTCGCGTGCTGAACGATACACACTATGACAGCTTCCAGTGTATTGATGGGGGGGTGGACTACTGCATGTAGTAGATCACACTATAAGGCTCTATGTTATACTGATCACACTATAAGGCTCTATGTTATACTGATCACACTATAAGGCTCTATGTTATACTGATCACACTATAAGGCTCTATGTTAAACTGATCACACTATAAGGCTCTATGTTATACTGATCACACTATAAGGCTCTATGTTATACTGATCACACTGTAAGGCTCTATGTTATACTGATCACACTATAAGGCTCTATGTTATACTGATCACACTATAAGGCTCTACTGATCACACTATAAGGCTCTATGTTATACCGATCACACTATAAGGCTCTATGTTATACTGATCACACTATAAGGCTCTATGTTATACCGATCACACTATAAGGCTCTATGTGATACTGATCACACTATAAGGCTCTATGTTATACTGATCACACCATAAGGCTCTATGTTATACTGATCACACTATAAGGCTCTATGTTCTACTGATCACACTATAAGGCTCTATGTGATACTGATCACACTATAAGGCTCTATGTGATACTGATCACACTATAAGGCTCTATGTGATACTGATCACACTATAAGGCTCTATGTGATACTGATCACACTATAAGGCTCTATGTGAGACTGATCACACTATAAGGCTCTATGTTATACTGATCACACTATAAGGCTCTATGTTCTACTGAGCATACTATAAGGCTCTATGTTCTACTGATCACACTATAAGGCTCTACTGATCACACTATAAGGCTCTATGTTATACTGATCACACTATAAGGCTCTATGTTCTACTGATCACACTATAAGGCTCTATGTGAGACTGATCACACTATAAGGCTCTATGTTATACTGATCACACTATAAGGCTCTATGTGATACTGATCACACTATAAGGCTCTATGTTATACTGATCACACTATAAGGCTGTATGTTCTACTGATCACACTATATGGCTCTATGTTATACTGATCACACTATAAGGCTCTATGTTATACTGATCACACTATAAGGCTGTATGTTCTACTGATCACACTATATGGCTCTATGTTATACTGATCACACTATAAGTCTCTATGTTATACCGATCACACTATAAGGCTCTATGTTTTACTAATCACACTATAAGGCTCGTTCTACTGATCACACTATAAAGCTCTATGTTATACTGATCACACTATAAGGCTCTATGTTATACTGATCACACTATAGGGCTCTATGTTATACTGATCACACTATAAGGCTCTATGTTTTACTAATCACACTATAAGGCTCTATGTTATACTGATCACACTATAAGGCTCTACTGATCACACTATAAGGCTCTATGTTAAACTGATCACAATATAAGGCTCTGCTGATCACACTATAAGGCTCTATGTTAAACTGATCACACTATAAGGCTCTATGTTATACTGATCACACTATAAGGCTCTACTGATCACACTATAAGGCTCTATGTTAAACTGATCACACTATAAGGCTCTATGTTATACTGATCACACTATAAGGCTCTACTGATCACACTATAAGGCTCTATGTTATACTGATCACACTATAAGGCTCTATGTTATACTGATCACACTATAAGGCTCTACTGATCACACTATAAGGCTCTATGTGATACAGATCACACTATAAGGCTCTACTGATCACACTATAATGCTCTACTGATCCCACTATAAGGCTCTATGTTATACTGATCACACTATAAGGCTCTATGTTATACTGATCACACTATAAGGCTCTATGTTATACTGATCACACTATAAGGCTCTATGTTCTACTGATCACACTATAAGGCTCTATGTTCTACTGATCACACTATAAGGCTCTACTGATCACACTATAAGGCTCTATGTTCTACTGATCACACTATAAGGCTCTATGTTCTACTGATCACACTATAAGGCTCTATGTGATACCGATCACACTATAAGGCTCTATGTTATACTAATCACACTATAAGGCTCTATGTTCTACTGATCACACTATAAGGCTCTATGTTCTACTGATCACACTATAAGGCTCTATGTTATACTGATCACACTATAAGGCTGTACTGATCACACTATAAGGCTCTATGTGATACAGATCACACTATAAGGCTCTATGTTATACTGATCACACTATAAGGCTCTATGTTCTACTGATCACACTATAAGGCTCTATGTTCTACTAATCACACTATAAGGCTCTATGTTCTACTGATCACACTATAAGGCTCTATGTTCTACTAATCACACTATAAGGCTCTATGTTCTACTGATCACACTATAAGGCTCTATGTTATACTGATCACACTATAAGGCTCTATGTGATACAGATCACACTATAAGGCTCTATGTTATACTGATCACACTATAAGGCTCTACTGATCACACTATAAGGCTCTATGTTATACTTATCACACTATAAGGCTCTATGTTCTACTGATCACACTATAAGGCTCTATGTGATACAGATCACACTATAAGGCTCTATGTTATACTGATCACACTATAAGGCTCTATGTTAAACTGATCACACTATAAGGCTCTATGTGATACTGATCACACTATAAGGCTCTATGTGATACTGATCACAATATAAGGATCTATGTTATACTGATTGTACAATATGTTTTTGTGTGTGCAGTTATAGTTGTCCTTGTTCGATAGAACCGTTGAATGTCTTTCAATGATATTCCTCTCAGCGGATTCTTATCTAAATATACAAGCAGATAAAAAAAAAATCCAGTCTCTGAAAGACTACAAGTTGTGTGTGGCGGGAGCTTCGTGCTCTGACCCCGTCCCTCACAGGCTTTTGATTGAAAGGGAGGCGGACACTATCAACCCAGTCCTTTGGGCAACACTGAAACAACTGACCAGACCACAAAGACCTTCAAGTGATTCCTCTCGTCATCACAAATTCAAAGATGTAGCATTTAAAAGAAAATGTTGCTACATGTTGACATTCAACCTGTTTCAACCGGAATAAACTCAACTCCCATCGATGCCACAAGAGGGAAGATTTTATTTTTCCTTCAAGCCACTTAACTAACTTTAGTTTATCTACTAAAACCCATTTTGAGTTTTGCTAGCTAACATACTACTGTGTTACAGTGGGGGGAAATCCGAAAAAAAATCATGTTTGCTAATTTAGGTAGCTAGGTAGCTAGCGAGCTAGTCTAGTTAGCTAGCTAAACAACTACAGGTAGCCATATCTATGACTAAAAATAGAAGAGGTTTTACAATCAGTGATCTATTATTGTATCTCCAATGTAAAAACTATTCTCTTTTTAGTTATAGATATGGCTACTAATCAGCGAGCTACAATGTTACAACCAGCCACCTAAAGATACCAGCAAACGTTAGCACATGACTGGAGTTGGCTAGCTAGTTAGCCTGGCCCTGCTAACTTTTTACTACGCACCAGGCCTCTTGTTTGTAACTTCTTTAGCAAATGTGTAACATCAGCAACTGTAAATAGCTTTATTAGCTAGCTATGTAACATCATTGACGATGGGTTGACATTGGTTAGGATTATTTTTTATTTAATACATTTTTTATTTAACTTTCATTTAACTAGGTAGGTCAGTTTAAGAACAAATTCTTATTTACTACGACTGCCTACCCCGGCCAAAACCTAACCCACCAAATGACACTCCCAATCATGGCCGATTGTGATACAGCCTGGAATCTGAACCAGGGTCTGTAGTGACGCCTCAGTACCTTAGACCGCTGTGCCACTCGGGAGCCCATGGATGCTTCCAGAGTTCAATACAAGACTGTAACGTTAGCTAACGTAGCTAACTGACCTAGTCTAGCTAACATTACATTACCTTTCAACGTTTTACCTACCAGAGATTTACCCCGATGCTGCCAGTGGTTTTGGTGGCTATCAAGAATGATAGTTTACGGTGACCAAAGGTTATCTGAGGGATTTTCAGGCTGAACGGATGGGGAATCTATTTAGACCACAACAAAAATGGAAGATTCTCGGTTAGACGTAAATTGGGGATAAAATGATGATATCGCATCACTTCTGTCATTTAAATGGATTCCCTGTTCAGTCTGAAAATACCTCTGATAGTCTTTGGTCACTGTAAGCATCATTCTTGTTTGTTTGTTACACAGCCAGGCACATAACACGACACGGGCATGGTGACAAACGTTAGCGAAAAACAAACGTTTAAAAAAAAAATGTGCCTAGAGAAGTTCTGAGATTACTGTGTTCCAAGTAAACAAGTAAACAGCGGCATAAATCAAGTTTTGGGCACGCCCCATGTACCGTGCGGGGCGGTATCCGCATTCGCTATCAATGCTGGACTTTGTAGTTCACCATGAGCAGACAAATTCACAGGAAGTATAAACTTCCAGATTCTACCAGTGAAAATGAAAATGCGTTCGTTCAAGCTTGTGGTTTGGATGTTGATGTTTCTGATAACAATTGTCATGTTAATATAATCACTATATGCTGTGTGCAGAACCAGGGTGAAATTCCCCTTTAATTGGTTTAAATAACACCACTCTGAAGAAATTCCTAGTCGTCAAATCGTTAAGGATCAGAAGTACAGTAGACTCAACACTGCCATTTAACACTTTAAAAGCACCATACCAGGGTTGTGAAGGTGATATTCAACACAACAGCGTTTCTTTCTGGTTGAGTTACAGTGTTCCTGATAGGTCTGACAAGTGAACAAGTTAAGAGATAAAATAAAATGTCATTGTATTAATTGTGTTCAACGGCAGCTCGTAAAGCTGTGGCCCTAGAAGAGTTGCACCCGGAGTACTGTCTGTTGTTTATGAGTCTATTCTATCATAGAGACCATGGGTCATTCCACACAGGGAGGAAATATGTTGCAATTAACCAGACAGGCTGCATCTCAAATGACACCTCTAAGGGGGGAGATTGCAACCAGAATTAAATGAGTGTAAATGGAACGTAATTCCCTTTTTATGCACCTTTCTCTCTATGAGTATTCTGACCTTCAACTTAAGCCTGAGAATAGCTATTCACCCGCTATTCACCCGCTATTCACCCACTATTCACCCACTATTCACCCACTATTCACCCACTATTCACCCGCTATTCACCCACTATTCACCCGCTATTCACCCACTATTCACCCACTATTCACCCACTATTCACCCACTATTCACCCGCTATTCACCCACTATTCACCCGCTATTCACCCACTATTCACCCACTATTCACCCGCTATTCACCCACTATTCACCCACTATTCACCCGCTATTCACCCACTATTCACCCGCTATTCACCCACTATTCACCCACTATTCACCCGCTATTCACCCACTATTCACCCGCTATTCACCCACTATTCACCCACTATTCACCCACTATTCACCCACTATTCACCCGCTATTCACCCACTATTCACCCGCTATTCACCCACTATTCACCCACTATTCACCCACTATTCACCCACTTTTCACCCACTATTCACCCACTATTCGTTGGGGTGGAGATCAAAGAAATGACGGTGTGTCTACAAATACATCGTATTCTTTAAAAAAATAACATGTTTTACCCCCTTTTTCAATATTGTCTCATCGCTGCAACTCTCCAACGGGCTCCGAAGCATTACCCGAAAAACCGCACTTCTTAAACACCCGCTTAACCCAGAAGCCAGCCACACCAATGTGTCGAAGGAAACATCACAAGAAGTTGCTAGAGCACGATAAGCCAAGTAAAGCCCCCCCAACCAACCAACCAACCAACCCTCCCCAAACCCAGACGATGCTGGGCCAATTTTGCACCACCCTATGGGACACCCAATCACAGCCGGTTGTGACAATGCCTGGGATGGAACCCAGGTCTGTAGTGGCGCCTCTAGCACTGCGACCGCTGCAGCACTCGGGACGCCCAGATACACTGTATTCTAAACCTTGACTTAATTCACTCATAATTCCACAACATTTACGCGAGATGAATAAGGTTGAGCGACCTGTCGGTTCCCAGGTGAACAATGCCTACTTTGTTTCTATATGATAGAAATAACACTTTTTCATGCACTGTCATTTACAAATTGATAAGATCTTTTTTAGGGCTCCCAAATGGCGCAGCGTTCAAAGGCACTGCATCTCAGTGTAAAAGGTGTTACAGCAGTCACTGGTTCAAACCCAGGCTAAATCACATCTGGCTGTGATTGGGAGTAAAATAGGGAGTCATTGTAAATAGGGAGTCATTGCAAAAATATAAAATGAAAAGTGGTGAGTGAATATGTATTCACCCCCTTTGCTATGAAGCCCCTAAATAAGATCTGTTGCAACTAATTACCTTCAGAAGTCACATAATTAGTTAAATAAAGTCCACCTGTGTGCAATCTAAGTGTCACATGATATGTCACATGATCTCAGTATATAAACACCTGTTCTGAAAGGCCCCAGAGTCTGCAACACCACTAAGCAAGCGGCACCATGAAGACCAAGGAGCTCTCCAAAGAGGTCAGAAACAAAGTTGTGGAGAAGTACAGGGTCAGGGTTGGGTTATAAAAAATTATACGAAATTTTGAACATCCCACGGAGCACTATTAAATCCATTTTTTTTAAATGGAAAGAATATGGCACCACAACAAACCTGCCAAGAGAGGGCCGCCCACCAAAACTCACAGACCAGGCAAGGAGGGCATTAATCAGAGAGGCAACAAAGAGACCAAAGAGACCCTGAAGGAGCTGCAAAGCTCCACAGTGGAGATTGGAATATCTGTCCATAGGACCACTTTAAGCCGTACACTCCACAGAGCTGGGCTTTACGGAAGAGTGGCCAGAAAAAAAAAGCCATTGCTTAAATATAAAAATAAGCAAACATGTTTGGTATTCGCCAAAAGGTATGTGGGAGACTCCCAAAACATATGGAAGAAGGTACTCTGGTCAGATGAGACTAAAATTGAGCTTTTTGGTCATCAAGGAAAACGCTATGTCTGGCACAAACCCAAAACCTCTCATCACCCCGAGAGCACCATCCACACAGTGAAGTGTGGTGGCAGCATCATTGCTGTGGGGAAGTTTTTCATCAGCAGGGACTGGGAAACTGGTCAGAATTGAAGGAATGATGGATGGCGCTAAATACAGGGAAATTCTTGAGGGAAACCTGTTTCAGTTTTCCAGAGATTTAAGACTGGGATGGAGGTTCACCTTCCAGCAGGACAATAACCCTAAGCATACTGCTAAAGCAACACTCGAGTGGTTTAAGGGGAAACATTCAAATGTCGAGGAATGGCCGTGTCAACGCCCATACCTCAATCCACTTGAGAATCTGTGGTATGACGTAAAGATTGCTGTACACCAGCGGAACCCATCCAACTTGAAGGAGCTGGAGCAGTTTTGCCTTGAAGATTGGGCAAAAATCCCAGTGGCTAGATGTGCCAAGCTTATAGAGACATACCCCAAGGGACTTGCAGCTGTAATTGCTAGTAGTGTCGCACGTTCAAGTTCTGTTTCTCTTCTTTTTTCTTGTTTGTTTCACAAGAAAAAATATTTTGCATCTTCTAAGCGCTAAATCCATTTTAATTCCAGGTTGTAAGGCAACAAAATAGGAAAAATGCCAAGGGAGGTGAATACTTTCACGAGCCACTGTAAAGGTTAAATATATATATATATATATTTTTATAAGAGCTAGGTACATGAGTAAGTCATTTGAATAACGGGATTGTAAATATAAATGACAATTGTTTTACCTTAGGATCACTGGAGAAATGTGAAACCAGTCAAATTGCAGCAAACTGAAGCATATTAACAGATTAACCTTTACAACATGGCTGTGTAAGAAATTCTGGCCTTACAACCTTGCAGGAATGCTGGTCTTCTAGGCATAGCTGCAAAGGAAAAGCCATATCTCAGACTGGCCAATAAAAAGAAAAGATTAAGATGGGCAAAAGAACACAGACACTGGAGAGAGGAACTCTGCCTAGAAGGCCAGCATTGCGAAGTCTCCTCTTCACTGTTGACGTTGAGAGTGGTGTTTTGCGGGACTATTTAATGAAGCTGCCAGTTGAGGACTTGTGAGGCGTCTCTGTTTCTCAAACTAGACACTCTAATGTACTTGTCCTCTTGCTCAGTTGTGCACCGGGGCCTCCCACTCCTCTTTCTATTCTGGTTAGAGCCAGTTTGTGCTGTTCTGTGAAGGGAGTAGTACACAGTGTTGTACGAGATCTTCAGTTTTTTGGCAATTTCTCGCATGGAATAGCCTTCATTTCTCAGAACAAGAATGGACTGACGAGTTTCAGAAGAAAGTTCTTTGTTTCTGGACATTTTGAGCCTGTAATCGAATCCACAAATGCTGATGCTCCAGATACTCAACTAGTCTAAAGAAGGCCAGTTTTACTGCTTCTTTAGACTGTTCCATGTGTCTCTCCTCAGGCCGGTGGTGGCTGGCCAGCTCCAGGAGGCTGAAGTGCGGGATGTTCCTCCGCCCCCTCTGGACATCGAGGGGGTCCCGGCGTACTCCGTTCAATCCATTTTTGGATTCGAGACGTCGGGCGAGGGGCCTTCAGTACCTCGTGGACTGGGAGGGGTACGGGCCGGAGGAGAGATGCTGGGTTCCGGTGGAGGACGTGTTAGATCCTTCCATGTTAAAAGAATTCCACCGCCTCCATCCGGATCGCCCTGTGCCTCGCCCTCCGGGTCGTCCCCGAGGCCGGTGTCGACGCGCTGCTGGAGCCGCTCGTCAGGGAGGTTACTATCACGACTTCTGCCGAAGTCGATGCCTCTCCTTGTTCGGGTGGTGCTCGGCGGTCGACGTCACCGGTCTTCTAGCCATCATTGATCCATTTTTCATTTTCCATTGGTTTTGTCTTGTCTTCCTACACACCTGGTTTCAATCCCATTCATTACCTGTTGTGTATTTAACCCTCTGTTTCCCATCATGTCTTTGTCAGAGATTGTTTTATGTTCAGTTTCGTGTTGTTTGTATTTGGTGCGCGACGGGTCCTCGTAACCCAATTTGTTTCATTTGTATTTATGGTTTTGGAGTTATGTTTTGTTTTATTAAATTACTCCATTTTACCAAGTTTAATTCTCCTGCGCCTGACTTCCCTGCCACCTATACACACGAATTGTGACACATGTGAACTTTTGACCCCAGAGAGAGAGAGAGATGAGGACGTGACGGATGTGCCATTAGCAGCACTGTGACACTGATATCTTTTAATATTTATTATCCACTGGGTTCAGAGCGTGTGTGTAGGTCTATGTGTTTTATGCTCTGTCATTGTATTCTCCCTCTCTCGCTCTCTATCACAGGAGGAGAACACACCAGCTCCTCCCACTCCCCTGCTGTTAGGAAACGATGGAGAAAAACAGTACAACTGTATCATAATCAACAGTCATTCAAACGTAGCCAATCACAACCCACAACTGTATCATAATCAACAGTCATTCAAACGTACCCAATCAGAACCCACAACCAGGTTTCTCAGCCAAAAACAATCATTGTTTCAGCGAATTTCAAAGAATAAACAGCAAAGCATGTTGAAATAATATGGAGTTGATGTATTTGAAAACATCCTGGCTTGCGTCTCAAATGACACCCTATTCCCTACATAGTGCACTATTTTTGACCAGAGCCCTATTCCCAACAGAGTGCACTATTTTTGACCAGAGCCCTGTGGATAAAGACCAAGCAAACATGACCCGTTGGCAAAATGTGGTTAACCTACGAGGGGCCAATATTTTATCCCACATCATGCCAATGTGGACATGTATGCTGGGGTAGTGCACTATATAGGGAATGGTGTGCTATTTGGAATGTAACCCATCCTATTTTCCCCAGCTCATGGATGATTTAGTAACCTCATGGATGATTCAATACTCTCATGGATGATTTAGTAACCTCATGGATGATTCAATACTCTCATGGATGATTCAATACTCTCATGGATGATTCAATACTCTCATGGATGACTCAATACTCACATGGATGATTCAATACTCTCATGGATGATTCAAAACTCTCATGGATGATTCAATACTCTCATTGATGATTCAATAATCTCATGGATGATTCAATACTCACATGGATGATTCAATACTCTCATGGATGATTCAATACTCCCATAGATGATGCAATACTCACATGGATGATTCAATACTCACATGGATGATTCAATACTCTCATGGATGATTCAATACTCTCATAGATGATTCAATACTCACATGGATGATTCAATACTCACATGGATGATTCAATACTCTCATGGATGATTCAAAACTATCATGGATGATTCAATACTCTCATGGATGATTCAATACTCACATGGATGATTCAATACTCACATGGATGATCCAATACTCTCATGGATGATTCAATACTCTCATGGATGATTCAAAACTATCATGGATGATTCAATACTCTCATGGATGATTCAATACTCACATGGATGATTCAATACTCTCATGGATGATTCAATACTCACATGGATGATGCAATACTCTCATGGATGATTCAATACTCACATGGATGATTCAATACTCTCATGGATGATTCAATACTCTCATGGATGATTCAAAACTGTCATGGATGATTCCATACTCTCATGGATGATTCAATACTCTGGGGATACCTACTGAAGCCTTGAAAGGAGTTACTTCCCTCCCCAATAACTTACTGAACTCTTCGTTACTGTATCCGATCATCACATGAATGTCAAAACACAAGCTAAAGCACCAATCAGATATATCAGCCGACAGAAGGACGGACCAGACGAGACTAGACCGTTTTAGAACGTAGTAGAACAGCTGACAGAAGGACGGACCAGACGAGACTAGACCGTTTTAGAACGTAGTAGAACAGCTGACAGAAGGACGGACCAGACGAGACTAGACCGTTTTAGAACGTAGTAGAACAGCCGACAGAAGGACGGACCAGACGAGACTAGACCGTTTTAGAACGTAGTAGAACAGCTGACAGAAGGACGGACCAGACGAGACTAGACCGTTTTAGAACGTAGTAGAACAGCCGACAGAAGGACGGACCAGACGAGACTAGACCGTTTTAGAACGTAGTAGAACAGCCGACAGAAGGACGGACCAGACGAGACTAGACCGTTTTAGAACGTAGTAGAACAGCTGACAGAAGGACGGACCAGACGAGACTAGACCGTTTTAGAACGTAGTAGAACAGCCGACAGAAGGACGGACCAGACGAGACTAGACCGTTTTAGAACGTAGTAGAACAGCTGACAGAAGGACGGACCAGACGAGACTAGACCGTTTTAGAACGTAGTAGAACAGCTGACAGAAGGACGGACCAGACGAGACTAGACCGTTTTAGAACGTAGTAGAACAGCTGACAGAAGGACGGACCAGACGAGACTAGACCGTTTTAGAACGTAGTAGAACAGCTGACAGAAGGACGGACCAGACGAGACTAGACCGTTTTAGAACGTAGTAGAACAGCTGACAGAAGGACGGACCAGACGAGACTAGACCGTTTTAGAACGTAGTAGAACAGCCGACAGAAGGACGGACCAGACGAGACTAGACCGTTTTAGAACGTAGTAGAACAGCTGACAGAAGGACGGACCAGACGAGACTAGACCGTTTTAGAACGTAGTAGAACAGCTGACAGAAGGACGGACCAGACGAGACTAGACCGTTTTAGAACGTAGTAGAACAGCCGACAGAAGGACGGACCAGACGAGACTAGACCGTTTTAGAACGTAGTAGAACAGCTGACAGAAGGACGGACCAGACGAGACTAGACCGTTTTAGAACGTAGTAGAACAGCTGACAGAAGGACGGACCAGACGAGACTAGACGGTTTTAGAACGTAGTAGAACAGCTGACAGAAGGACGGACCAGACGAGACTAGACCGTTTTAGAACGTAGTAGAACAGCTGACAGAAGGACGGACCAGACGAGACTAGACCGTTTTAGAACGTAGTAGAACAGCTGACTGAAGGACGGACCAGACGAGACTAGACCGTTTTAGAACGTAGTAGAACAGCTGACTGAAGGACGGACCAGACGAGACTAGACCGTTTTAGAACGTAGTAGAACAGCTGACAGAAGGACGGACCAGACGAGACTAGACCGTTTTAGAACGTAGTAGAACAGCTGACTGAAGGACGGACCAGACGAGACTAGACCGTTTTAGAACGTAGTAGAACAGCTGACAGAAGGACGGACCAGACGAGACTAGACCGTTTTAGAACGTAGTAGAACAGCTGACAGAAGGACGGACCAGACGAGACTAGACCGTTTTAGAACGTAGTAGAACAGCTGACAGAAGGACGGACCAGACGAGACTAGACCGTTTTAGAACGTAGTAGAACAGCTGACAGAAGGACGGACCAGACGAGACTAGACCGTTTTAGAACGTAGTAGAACAGCTGACTGAAGGACGGACCAGACGAGACTAGACCGTTTTAGAACGTAGTAGAACAGCTGACAGAAGGACGGACCAGACGAGACTAGACCGTTTTAGAACGTAGTAGAACAGCCGACAGAAGGACGGACCAGACGAGACTAGACCGTTTTAGAACGTAGTAGAACAGCTGACAGAAGGACGGACCAGACGAGACTAGACCGTTTTAGAACGTAGTAGAACAGCTGACAGAAGGACGGACCAGACGAGACTAGACCGTTTTAGAACGTAGTAGAACAGCTGACAGAAGGACGGACCAGACGAGACTAGACCGTTTTAGAACGTAGTAGAACAGCTGACACAAGGACGGACCAGACGAGACTAGACCGTTTTAGAACGTAGTAGAACAGCTGACAGAAGGACGGACCAGACGAGACTAGACCGTTTTAGAACGTAGTAGAACAGCCGACAGAAGGACGGACCAGACGAGACTAGACCGTTTTAGAACGTAGTAGAACAGCTGACAGAAGGACGGACCAGACGAGACTAGACCGTTTTAGAACGTAGTAGAACAGCTGACAGAAGGACGGACCAGACGAGACTAGACCGTTTTAGAACGTAGTAGAACAGCTGACAGAAGGACGGACCAGACGAGACTAGACCGTTTTAGAACGTAGTAGAACAGCTGACAGAAGGACGGACCAGACGAGACTAGACCGTTTTAGAACGTAGTAGAACAGCTGACAGAAGGACGGACCAGACGAGACTAGACCGTTTTAGAACGTAGTAGAACAGCCGACAGAAGGACGGACCAGACGAGACTAGACCGTTTTAGAACGTAGTAGAACAGCCGACAGAAGGACGGACCAGACGAGACTAGACCGTTTTAGAACGTAGTAGAACAGCTGACAGAAGGACGGACCAGACGAGACTAGACCGTTTTAGAACGTAGTAGAACAGCCGAAAGAAGGACGGACCAGACGAGACTAGACCGTTTTAGAACGTAGTAGAACAGCTGACAGAAGGACGGACCAGACGAGACTAGACCGTTTTAGAACGTAGTAGAACAGCCGACAGAAGGACGGACCAGACGAGACTAGACCGTTTTAGAACGTAGTAGAACAGCTGACAGAAGGACGGACCAGACGAGACTAGACCGTTTTAGAACGTAGTAGAACAGCTGACAGAAGGACGGACCAGACGAGACTAGACCGTTTTAGAACGTAGTAGAACAGCTGACAGAAGGACGGACCAGACGAGACTAGACCGTTTTAGAACGTAGTAGAACAGCTGACAGAAGGACGGACCAGACGAGACTAGACCGTTTTAGAACGTAGTAGAACAGCTGACAGAAGGACGGACCAGACGAGACTAGACCGTTTTAGAACGTAGTAGAACAGCTGACAGAAGGACGGACCAGACGAGACTAGACCGTTTTAGAACGTAGTAGAACAGCTGACAGAAGGACGGACCAGACGAGACTAGACCGTTTTAGAACGTAGTAGAACAGCTGACAGAAGGACGGACCAGACGAGACTAGACCGTTTTAGAACGTAGTAGAACAGCTGACAGAAGGACGGACCAGACGAGACTAGACCGTTTTAGAACGTAGTAGAACAGCTGACAGAAGGACGGACCAGACGAGACTAGACCGTTTTAGAACGTAGTAGAACAGCTGACAGAAGGACGGACCAGACGAGACTAGACCGTTTTAGAACGTAGTAGAACAGCCGACAGAAGGACGGACCAGACGAGACTAGACCGTTTTAGAACGTAGTAGAACAGCTGACAGAAGGACGGACCAGACGAGACTAGACCGTTTTAGAACGTAGTAGAACAGCCGACAGAAGGACGGACCAGACGAGACTAGACCGTTTTAGAACGTAGTAGAACAGCTGACAGAAGGACGGACCAGACGAGACTAGACCGTTTTAGAACGTAGTAGAACAGCTGACAGAAGGACGGACCAGACGAGACTAGACCGTTTTAGAACGTAGTAGAACAGCTGACAGAAGGACGGACCAGACGAGACTAGACCGTTTTAGAACGTAGTAGAACAGCTGACAGAAGGACGGACCAGACGAGACTAGACCGTTTTAGAACGTAGTAGAACAGCTGACAGAAGGACGGACCAGACGAGACTAGACCGTTTTAGAACGTAGTAGAACAGCTGACAGAAGGACGGACCAGACGAGACTAGACCGTTTTAGAACGTAGTAGAACAGCTGACAGAAGGACGGACCAGACGAGACTAGACCGTTTTAGAACGTAGTAGAACAGCTGACAGAAGGACGGACCAGACGAGACTAGACCGTTTTAGAACGTAGTAGAACAGCTGACAGAAGGACGGACCAGACGAGACTAGACCGTTTTAGAACGTAGTAGAACAGCTGACAGAAGGACGGACCAGACGAGACTAGACCGTTTTAGAACGTAGTAGAACAGCTGACAGAAGGACGGACCAGACGAGACTAGACCGTTTTAGAACGTAGTAGAACAGCTGACAGAAGGACGGACCAGACGAGACTAGACCGTTTTAGAACGTAGTAGAACAGCCGACAGAAGGACGGACCAGACGAGACTAGACCGTTTTAGAACGTAGTAGAACAGCTGACAGAAGGACGGACCAGACGAGACTAGACCGTTTTAGAACGTAGTAGAACAGCTGACAGAAGGACGGACCAGACGAGACTAGACCGTTTTAGAACGTAGTAGAACAGCTGACAGAAGGACGGACCAGACGAGACTAGACCGTTTTAGAACGTAGTAGAACAGCTGACTGATGAA
Organism: Salvelinus namaycush; assembly: GCF_016432855.1. Taxonomy (NCBI): domain Eukaryota; kingdom Metazoa; phylum Chordata; class Actinopteri; order Salmoniformes; family Salmonidae; genus Salvelinus; species Salvelinus namaycush. The sequence goes on from NC_052309.1 coordinate 3,526,011, forward strand.
AAAGACAAACAGAACAGAGATTTCAGGTTGTTTTGTTGACCTAATAATCCATGAAGCTTTTGTTTCCCCTAAACTCCCTCCAACCCCCTGCTGCCTTTGTTGACCCCCCACATCCCCCCAACGGCACATCTCTGAGGTCAGGTCACTAGGAACATCTGTGCTGTCATTAATACACATTTGTGCTGGTGGTGCTACTGTATGGTACCATGCCATGATGTATCAATGTATTCCACTGCCAAGATGGAACAGGCTATAGGGTGGTACGTCAACAACATAATGATGTTTCCTGGATTTGCAGCAGGATCATAGTCCGGTCCCAGATTTGTTTTTCGTTTGGAGTGTTTTGCATGACAAGGAGTGGAATGTTAGCACGAACAGATCTGGTATCGAGGCTAGCTGCATCAGACTGGCTGAAGATTTATGATTGTTTATTTTATATTCTAACTCTGTAAGTCTGTAATGTGTTCCCTCGTAGTAAGTCAAGGGAGAGAGCTATTTTACTAATTTAGAGACTGAGGAGAAGAGGATAACGCTGACTGTATGATAGTTGTAACAGTGTGTGTGTGTGTGTGTGTGTGTGTGTGTGTGTGTGTGTGTGTGTGTGTGTGTGTGTGTGTGTGTGTGTGTGTGTGTGTGTGTGTGTGTGTGTGTGTGTGTGTGTGTGTGTGTGTGTGTGTGTGTGTGTGTAGTCTCTTCTCACAACCGCTGTGGAGCGTCTGGAGCGCCATGAGTTTGGTGAGAGAGACTAACTACAGAGGGACAGTTTTAACAAGGGGCGATTAGGCGGAGTGGGGTGGGATGCCATTTAAATCCGAGGGAGAGAATCTAATCTATGAGATTGAACCTCAACTAGAGACCCTAGCAGACATTATCAGACCCTAGCAGACATTATCAGACCCTAGCAGACATTATCAGACCCTATCAGACCTTATCAGACCCTATCAGACCTTATCAGACCCTATCAGACCCTATCAGACATTATCAGACCCTATCAGACATTATCAGACCCTATCAGACATTATCAGACCCTATCAGACATTACCAGGCCCTATCAGACCCTATCAGACATTATCAGACCCTATCAGACATTATCAGACCCTATCCGACATTACCAGACCCTAGCAGACCCTAGCAGACATTATCAGACCCTATCAGATATTATCAGACCCTATCAGACCCTATCAGACCCTATCAGACCCTATCAGACATTATCAGACCCTATCAGACATTATCAGACATTATCAGACCCTATCAGACATTATCAGACCCTATCAGACCCTATCAGACCCTAGCTGACATTATCAGACCCTAGCAGACATTATCAGACCCTATCAGACATATCAGACCCTAGCAGACATTATCAGACCCTATCAGACATTATCAGACCCTATAAGACATTATCAGACCCTATCAGACATTATCAGACATTATCAGACCCTATCAGACATTATCAGACCCTATCAGACATTATCAGACCCTATCAGACATTATCAGACATTATCAGACCCTATCAGACATTATCAGACCCTATCAGACCCTAGCAGACCCTAGCAGACATTATCAGACCCTAGCAGACATTATCAGACCCTATCAGACCCTAGCAGACCCTATCAGACCCTAGCAGACCCTATCAGACCCTAGCAGACCCTAGCAGACATTATCAGACCCTAGCAGACCCTATCAGACCCTAGCAGACCCTATCAGACCCTATCAGACCCTAGCAGACCCTAACAGACCCTATCAGACCCTAGCAGACCCTATCAGACCCTAGCAGACCCTAGCAGACATTATCAGACCCTAGCAGACATTATCAGACCCTAGCAGACCCTAGCAGACCCTAGCAGACATTATCAGACCCTAGCAGACATTATCAGACCCTAGCAGACCCTAGCAGACCAGAGAACCAGTTTGGATTTAAGTATAACTTTTGTATGACTGATGCCTTTAGTGAGAGGTCTAATGTGCTAATATTTTATAATTTCTCCCCCCGAATTCATATTCGTTATATAAATAGGCCCTTTTAATTTTGTCTGGCTTGCCATTCCAAATAAAATTGAATATTTTTGTTCATATAATTTAAAAAGCAGTTCACTAGGTGTAGGCAAAACCATAAGCAAATAGGTAAATTGTGATATGACTAAAGAGTTAATCAGGGTGATTTTTCCACGGTAGCAAAATCATATCTATTTTTGCTAACTATTCTATGAAGATTCAGACCATTTTTTTGGGGGGGGGATTTGTATACGGAGTATGTCCGTATACAAATCTGGTAAACTACACGGAAATGTAAAATTGGCATTTTTTCTTGTGATCCAATATGTAATATAGTACACTTAATATAGTACACGTAATATAGTACATCGTAATTTTGTTTTGATGCAGATCGGTTAGAACAAGTATCTAGATCCTCTATGAGGCCGTGGAGAGATTCTAATTGTGGTTTTATATGAAAACATGAATCATCAGAGTACAATGACGCCTTCATTTTTAAGCCACGGATTTCTAATCCCTTAATATTATTGTTGGATCTAATTTTAACAGCTAACATTTCAATGGCAATAATAAATAGATATGCCGATAGTGGACAACCTTGTTTTTCTCCTCTAGATAGTTTAAAACTTTCTGACATGTAGCTGTTATTTACTATTTTACACATAGGGTTACTATACATAACTTTAACCCATTTTATAAGAGATTCCCCAAAATTGAAATATTCTAGGCATTTGTTTATGAACTCCAGTTGTACTTTATGTCACGTTCCTGACCTTATTTCCTTTGTTTAGTCTTTGTTTAGTTGGTCAGGACGTGAGCTGGGTGGGCATTCCATGTTTTGTGTTTCTATGTTGGGTTTGTTGTTTGGCCTAATATGGTTCTCAATCAGAGGCAGGTGTTTGTCATTGTCTCTGATTGGGAACCATATTAAGGTAGCCTGTTTTCACTGTTTGTTTGTGGGTGGTGTTCCTGTTCGTGCGTTCATGTGTTTTATGTTCTCTAGTTCAGGACTGTAGCTTCGTTGGTTTTCGTTTGTTTATTGTTTTGTTCGTATTGAAGAAGTATTCTAATAAATATGGATACATACCACGCTGCGCTTTGGTCCTCCTCTCCTTCTACCGACGGAAGCCGTTACACTTTATCAAAAGCCCTTTCAAAAAAAAGCTATGAAAACCAGTGTTACGTCCGTCGTTAAATGAAGACCAAGGTGCAGCATGGTAGGCGTCCATTTTCTTTAATTTAAATGTTCCACCAAAAACAATAAACAACTCAACGAACGTAAAGCTAGGAGTGCAACACATTCAACACAAAGACAAGATCCCACAACTGAAGGAGGGAAAAAGGGCTGCCTAAGTATGATCCCCAATCAGAGACAACGATAGACAGCTGCCTCTGATTGGGAACCATACTCGGCCAACAAAGAAATATAAACATAGATTTACCACCCTAGTCACACCCTGACCTACCAGGGCCTGGTGTACCCGATATTTCATAGTGTTCTATTGTTTCCAGGACTTGTCTTATATTATCTCCAATGTATCGTCCATGTAAAAAAACCTGTCTGATTAGGATGAATAATATCTGATTAAACCATTTTAACTCTATGCGGTAAACATTTAGCTAGGATTTTTGCATCACAACACTGAAGTGTATGGGGCCTCCATTTTTTTTAATGGACTGGATCTTTATATATACCACTTGGATCCTGTTTCATTAATAATGATATCAGACCTTCTTGTTGCGTGTCCGATAATGGTCCGATCTAACATTTATATAGGATTGGTTAAAACATGCTAATAATGGTCCTCTGAGTATATCAAAAAAGGTTTGGTGTACTTCCACTGGTATGCCATCCAGCCCTGGAGTTTTCCCAGACTTAAAGGCTTTAATTGCATCAAGAAGTTCCTCCTCTGTAATTTGGCCTTCACATGAGTCTTTCTGTACAGATCATTTTACATTATTAACAGGAAGAAAAGCCTTACAATTAGCTTTGGTTAGTGGAGATGGAGGATATTGAAAAACATATTCTTAAAGTACTTTACTTTCAAAATATCGTTCGGTGAATCATGCGTGACTCCATCATTTGTAACAAGTTCCAATACATTTTTTTGGAAGCATTTCTATGTTAAAGAATAAGTTTCTCCATTTATTTTTGTTTTTCCTCGAACTTATTCTGTGCCTCTGTGGTACAGTTTTTATTGCTATCTAACTGTACTGTTAGTCCTTCAATTTCCTTTGTTAATATGGACTCTTTTGATCTAAATAGCTTTTGTTTTATAGATGAGTATTGAATTGCATGGCCTCTAAAGGCACACTTAAAAGTGTCCCATACAATAAAGGGAACTGCTGTACCTATGTTATGTCTGAAATAGTCAGTTATAAGTTCTTCTGTCCTAGTTATAAATAAGTTATCATCCAGTAGGCTTTGACTACATTTCCAATATCCTCGCCCACGTGGAAATAAAATTCTCTAAGAGTAATATACATGCCAATTATGTGATGATTCGACCGCATTCGGTCCCCTATCAACACTTTTTAAACTTTTGGTGCCAGAGAGAATGGCATAAGAAAGTAGTCAAGATGACTAGCTTGATTAACCCTCCGCCATGTACATCTCACTAGGTCAGGATATTAAACCTCCATGTATATCTCACTAGGTCAGGATATTAAACCTCCTCCATGTATATCTCACTAGGTCAGGGTATTAAACCTCCATGTATATCTCACTAGGTCAGGATATTAAACCTCCACCATGTATATCTCACTAGGTCAGGATATTAAACCTCCATGTATATCTCACTAGGTCAGGATATTAAACCTCCGCCATGTATATCTCACTAGGTCAGGGTATTAAACCTCCTCCATGTATATCTCACTAGGTCAGGGTATTTAAGTCTCCATATATCCACTAATTCCAATATATCCATGACATTCTAGATTTCCTTAAGTGCCTGAGGGTAATAGTTTGTAGTGTGATTTCCTTTCTGGTCCATAGAGGTATTTAAGACCGTATTAAAATCTCCCACCATAACAATAGAGTCTAGTGTTGCTTGTAGAGTTGATCAATTCTTATATATATTTTCAAATAAGCTTGGATCATCATTATTTGGACCGTATAGGTTAATGAGCCATATCTGTTTATTGTCCAATAACATATTTAAAATAATCCATCTACCTTGATGATCTGTTTGGACAATTTGCACATTTGGATCAAAATTACTGTTAATTAATACTATACTTATTTCACCACTTACCATAATGACACAACTTTTAATTATTTTTATCAAAAGATATGTTTGTAAACGTAACAGGGGTTAAATACTTATTTACCCAAGACATTACAGCTTTTCGTTTAGAATAAATTAGTACAAATTTTGAAAAAACATACAGTAATTCCACTTTGACGTTACGGGGGATTGTGTATAGGCCAGTGACAAAAAATATCAATTTAATCAATTTTAAATTCAGGTTGAAAGAACAAAATGTGGAAAAAGTTACTTTACTTTCTGTACGACATAATGTGGCACAAAATGTTACAACATCTAGGTTGAGTAGTTATCTAGTAACCTAGTAGTTAGCCTAGTATCCCCTAGTAGTTATCCCCTAGTAGTTATCCCCTAGTAGTTATCCCCTAGTAGTTATCAACACCCCTAGTAGTTATCAACACCCCTAGTAGTTATCAACACCCCTAGTAGTTATCCCCTAGTAGTTATCAACACCCCTAGTAGTTATCAACACCCCTAGTAGTTATCAACACCCCTAGTAGTTATCCCCTAGTAGTTATCAACACCCCTAGTAGTTATCCCCTAGTAGTTATCAACACCCCTAGTAGTTATCAACACCCCTAGTAGTTATCAACACCCCTAGTAGTTATCAACACCCCTAGTAGTTATCAACACCTCTAGTAGTTATCCCCTAGTAGTTATCAACACCCCTAGTAGTTATCACCTAGTAGTTATCAACACCCCTAGTAGTTATCAACACCCCTAGTAGTTATCAACACCCCTAGTAGTTATCAACACCTCTAGTAGTTATCCCCTAGTAGTTATCAACACCCCTAGTAGTTATCAACACCCCTAGTAGTTATCAACACCCCTAGTAGTTATCAACACCTCTAGTAGTTATCAACACCCCTAGTAGTTATCAACACCCCTAGTAGTTATCAACACCCCTAGTAGTTATCAACACCCCTAGTAGTTATCAACACCCCTAGTAGTTATCAACACCCCTAGTAGTTATCCCCTAGTAGTTATCAACACCCCTAGTAGTTATCAACACCCCTAGTAGTTATCAACACCCCTAGTAGTTATCAACACCCCTAGTAGTTATCAACACCTCTAGTAGTTATCAACACCCCTAGTAGTTATCAACACCCCTAGTAGTTATCCCCTAGTAGTTATCAACACCCCTAGTAGTTATCCCCTAGTAGTTATCAACACCCCTAGTAGTTATCAACACCCCTAGTAGTTATCAACATCCCTAGTAGTTATCAACACCTCTAGTAGTTATCAACACCCCTAGTAGTTATCAACACCCCTAGTAGTTATCAACACCCCTAGTAGTTATCAACACCCCTAGTAGTTATCAACACCCCTAGTAGTTATCAACACCCCTAGTAGTTATCAACACCTCTAGTAGTTATCAACACCCCTAGTAGTTATCCCCTAGTAGTTATCAACACCCCTAGTAGTTATCAACACCCCTAGTAGTTATCCCCTAGTAGTTATCAACACCCCTAGTAGTTATCAACACCCCTAGTAGTTATCAACACCCCTAGTAGTTATCAACACCTCTAGTAGTTATCAACACCCCTAGTAGTTATCAACACCTCTAGTAGTTATCAACACCCCTAGTAGTTATCAACACCCCTAGTAGTTATCAACACCTCTAGTAGTTATCAACATCCCTATTAGTTATCAACACCTCTAGTAGTTATCAACACCCCTAGTAGTTATCAACACCTCTAGTAGTTATCAACACCCCTAGTAGTTATCAACACCCCTAGTAGTTATCAACACCTCTAGTAGTTATCAACACCCCTAGTAGTTATCAACACCCCTAGTAGTTATCAACATCCCTAGTAGTTATTAACACCCCTAGTAGTTATCAACACCCCTAGTAGTTATCCCCTAGTAGTTATCAACACCCCTAGTAGTTATCAACACCCCTAGTAGTTATCAACACCCCTAGTAGTTATCAACACCCCTAGTAGTTATCAACACCCCTAGTAGTTATCCCCTAGTAGTTATCAACACCCCTAGTAGTTATCAACACCCCTAGTAGTTATCCCCTAGTAGTTATCCCCTAGTAGTTATCAACACCCCTAGTAGTTATCAACACCCCTAGTAGTTATCAACACCCCTAGTAGTTATCAACACCTCTAGTAGTTATCAACACCCCTAGTAGTTATCAACACCCCTAGTAGTTATCAAATTACGTCCCAAACGGCACCCTATTCCCTATGTAGTGCACTACTTTAGACCAGGACCTGTGGATTATATAGGGTGCCATTTGGGATGTTGTCTAAGTGATCTGATTTTAAAAATGCAGTTCTGATTTAAAATGTGATATTTCAAAAACAATGAAACATTGATTTGACAATGATTTAACCACACAGCATACAAATGCACCCCCACTCTCTCGCCATCCATCTCTCCATCCATACCTCCTTCACTCCATCTCCATCCATCTCTCCATCCCTCCTTCACTCCATCTCCATCCATCTCTCCATCCATACCTCCTTCACTCCATCTCCATCCATCTCTCCATCCCTCCTTCACTCCATCTCCATCCATCTCTCCGTCCCTCCTTCCCTCCATCTCCATCCATCTCTCCTTCCCTCCTTCCCTCCATCTCCATCCATCTCTCCATCCCTCCTTCCCTCCATCTCATCCATCTCTCCGTCCCTCCTTCACCATCTCCATCCATCTCTCCGTCCCTCCTTCACTCCATCTCATCCATCTCTCCGTCCCTCCTTCACTCCATCTCCATCCATCTCTCCGTCCCTCCTTCACTCCATCTCATCCATCTCTCCGTCCCTCCTTCACTCCATCTCCATCCATCTCTCCGTCCCTCCTTCACTCCATCTCCATCCATCTCTCCGTCCCTCCTTCACTCCATCTCCATCCATCTCTCCGTCCCTCCTTCACTCCATCTTCATCCATCTCTCCGTCCCTCCTTCACTCCATCTCCATCCATCTCTCCGTCCCTCCTTCAATCCATCTCCATCCATCTCTCCGTCCCTCCTTCACTCCATCTCATCCATCTCTCCGTCCCTCCTTCACTCCATCTCCATCCATCTCTCCGTCCCTCCTTCACTCCATCTCCATCCATCTCTCCGTCCCTCCTTCACTCCATCTCCATCCATCTCTCCGTCCCTCCTTCACTCCATCTCCATCCATCTCTCCGTCCCTCCTTCACTCCATCTCCATCCATCTCTCCGTCCCTCCTTCACTCCATCTCCATCCATCTCTCCGTCCCTCCTTCACTCCATCTCCATCCATCTCTCCGTCCCTCCTTCAATCCATCTCCATCCATCTCTCCATCTCTCCGTCTCTCCATCCCTCCATCTCTCCCTCCATCCCTCCTTCAATCCATCTCCATCCATCTCTCCGTCTCTCCATCCCTCCATCTCTCCCTCCATCCCTCCTTCAATCCATCTCCATCCATCTCTCCGTCTCTCCATCCCTCCATCTCTCCCTCCATCCCTCCTTCCCTCCATCTCCATCCATCTCTCCGTCCCTCCTTCTCCATCCATCTCTCCATCTCTCCGTCTCTCCATCCCTCCATCTCTCCTTCCCTCCTTCACTCCATCTCCATCCATCTCTCCATCCCTCCATCTCCCTCCATCTCCATCCATCTCTCCATCTCTCCATCCCTCCATCTCTCCTTCCCTCCTTCACTCCATCCCTCCATCTCTCCGTCCCTCCTTTACTCCATCTCCATCCATCTCTCCATCCCTCCTTCACTCCATCTCCATCCATCTCTCCATCCCCCCTTCCCTCCATCTCCATCCATCTCTCCGTCCCTCCTTCACTCCATCTCCATCCATCTCTCCGTCCCTCCACTCCATCTCATCCATCTCTCATCCCTCCTTCCCTCCATCTCCATCCATCTCTCCTTCCCTCCTTCCCTCCATCTCCACATCCCTCCATCCCTCCATCTCTCCTTCACTCCATCTCTGTTCTGTTTTGGCGAGGAGCACTCTTGGTGTAGCTTTGGTTTTGACGTTACTATGGATACCTCCTCAGCCAGCTATGGTTATTTATAGCAGCAGTAGGAGATATGCAGCTCCGCCCCTCGCTGGGAGAAAGAGGCTACGGTTTCAGCTTTGCACCCTTTCCCCCTCTCTCGTCCTCTCTCTCCCTTGCTCTCCCTCACTGGGAGAAACAGGCTATGGTCTCTCTCTCTCTCTCTCTCATTGGGAGAAACAGGCTACGGTTAAAGCTTAGCTCCCTCGCTCTCCCTCACTGAGAGACAGGCTATGGTGCCAAAATCGTCGCTAAAAACAAACAGCACATGGACAACACAGGAGGAAGAGGACGGAAATGTATCATGCATTTCATAGTAAATGTTTCTATGAAATCACATTAGCTATCGTCATATTCTATACCATCACATTAGCTATTATCAGATACGTGTCTGTCTTCCTCCTGCATTGTTCATGTTTTCTGTGAATAACAGTGTGAAACTATTGTCAGGTATTTTGATAGATCTACTTTAAAGGTTGTTTTACACGGGGTACATACAGGCTAATGTCAAGAGAAAAATATGTCAGTTCATGTCACCTTTCTTAGTAAATAAATTAGCTTACATTAACATACATACACTGAACTAAAATATAAACGCAACATGCAACAATTTCAAAGATTTTACTGAGTTACAGTTCATATAAGGAAATGAGTCAATTTAAATAAATTTATTAGGCCCCTAATCTATGGAATTCACATGACTGGACAAGGGCGCAGCTATGGGTGTGCCTGGGAGGGCATAGGCCCACCAACATGGGAGCCAGGCCCACCCACTGGGAAGCCAGGCCCACCCACATGCATGGGACCCAGGCCCACCCACTGGGAAGCCAGGCCCACCAACATGCATGGGAACCAGGCCCACCCACTGGGAAGCCAGGACCACCAACATGCATGGGAACCAGGCCCACCCACTGGGAAGCCAGGCCCACCCACATGCAGGGAAGCCAGGCCCACCCACTGGGAAGCCAGGCCCACCCACATGCATGGGAGCCAAGCCCACCCACATGCATGGGAGCCAGGCCCACCCACTGGGGAGCCAGGCCCACCCACATGCATGGGAGCCAGGCCCACCCACTGGGGAGCCAGGCCCACCCACATGCATGGGAGCCAGGCCCACCCACTGGGAAGCCAGGCCCACCCACATGCAGGGGAGCCAGGCCCAGCCAACCAGAATTTGTTTTTCCCCAGATGATCCCGCAGGTGAAGAAGCCAGATGTGGAGGTCCTGGGCTGGTGTGGTTACATGTGGTCTCCGGTTGAGAGTCCGGTTGGACTTAATGCCAAATTCTCTAAAGCGACACGAATAGGGTTCACTCCCTAGTGCCCTATGGGACCTGAATAGGGTTCACTCCCTAGTGCCCTGTGGGACCTGAATAGGGTTCACTCCCTAGTGCCCTATGGGACCTAAATAGGGTTCACTCCCTAGTGCCCTATGGGACCTGAATAGGGTTCACTCCCTAGTGCTCTATGGGACCTGAATAGGGTTCACTCCCTAGTGCCCTGTGGGACCTGAATAGGGTTCACTCCCTAGTGCCCTATGGGACCTGAATAGGGTTCACTCACTAGTGCCCTATGGGACCTGAATAGGGTTCACTCCCTAGTACCCTGTGGGACCTGAATAGGCTTCACTCCCTAGTGCCCTGTGGGACCTGAATAGGGTTCACTCCCTAATGCTCTATGGGACCTGAATAGGGTTCACTCCCTAGTGCCCTGTGGGATCTGAATAGGGTTCACTCCCTAGTGCCCTGTGGGACCTGAATAGGGTTCACTCCCCAGTGCCCTGTGGGACCTGAATATGGTTCACTCCCTAGAGCCCTGTGGGACCTGAATAGGGTTCACTACCTATTGCCCTGTGGGACCTGAATAGGGTTCACTCCCTAGAGCCCTATGGGACCTGAATAGGGTTCACTCCCTAGTGCCCTGTGGGACCTGAATAGGGTTCACTCCCTAGTGCCCTGTGGGACCTGAATAGGGTTCACTCCCTAGTGCCCTGTGGGACCTGAATAGGGTTCACTCCCTAGTGCCCTATGGGACCTGAATAGGTTTCACTCCCTAGTGCCCTGTGGGACCTGAATAGGGTTCACTCCCTAGTGCCCTGTGGGACCTGAATAGGGTTCTCTCCCTAGTGCCCTGTGGGACCTGTATAGGGTTCACTCCCTAGTGCCCTGTGGGACCTGTATAGGGTTCACTCCCTAGTGCCCTATCAGACCTGAATAGGGTTCACTCCCTAGTGCCCTATCGGACCTGAATAGGGTTCACTCCCTAGTGCCCTATCGGACCTGAATAGGGTTCACTCCCTAGTGCCCTATCAGACCTGAATAGGGTTCACTCCCTAGAGACCTATGGGACCTGAATAGGGTTCACTCCCTAGAGACCTATGGGACCTGAATAGGGTTCACTCCCTAGAGACCTATGGCAGTGAGCCCTTGGGTTCCATCTGTCTTCTTTTCTCAGCATCTTCCAGAAAAACAGGAAGCTCGTTTTAGATTATTTTGTGCTCTCTGGTATTTAGCAGGGTCAACTCTTTCCATTCTGACAGTCATGTTGGTTCCCACAGTCATGTTGGTTCCCACAGACAACACACAGTCATGTTGGTTCCTACAGTCATGTTAGTTCCCACAGACAACACACAGTCATGTTAGTTCCCACAGACAACACACAGTCATGTTAGTTCCCACAGACAACACACAGTCATGTTAGTTCCCACAGACAACACACAGTCATGTTAGTTCCCACAGACAACACACAGTCATGTTGGTTCCCACAGACAACACACAGTCATGTTGGTTCCTACAGACAACACACAGTCATGTTGGTTCCTACAGTCATGTTAGTTCCCACAGACAACACACAGTCATGTTAGTTCCCACAGACAACACACAGTCATGTTAGTTCCCACAGACAACACACAGTCATGTTAGTTCCCACAGACAACACACAGTCATGTTGGTTCCCACAGACAACACACAGTCATGTTAGTTCCCACAGACAACACACAGTCATGTTAGTTCCCACAGACAACACACAGTCATGTTGGTTCCCACAGACAACACACAGTCATGTTAGTTCCCACAGACAACACACAGTCATGTTGGTTCCTACAGTCATGTTAGTTCCCACAGACAACACACAGTCATGTTGGTTCCTACAGTCATGTTAGTTCCCACAGACAACACACAGTCATGTTGGTTCCTACAGTCATGTTGGTTCCCACAGACAACACACAGTCATGTTGGTTCCTACAGTCATGTTAGTTCCCACAGACAACACACAGTCATGTTGGTTCCTACAGTCATGTTAGTTCCCACAGACAACACACAGTCATGTTGGTTCCTACAGTCATGTTGGTTCCCACAGACAACACACAGTCATGTTAGTTCCCACAGACAACACACAGTCATGTTAGTTCCCACAGACATGTTAGTTCCCACAGTCATGTTGGTTCCCACAGACAACACACAGTCATGTTAGTTCCTACAGTCATGTTGGTTCCCACAGACAACACACAGTCATGTTAGTTCCTACAGTCATGTTAGTTCCCACAGACAACACACAGTCATGTTTGTTCCCACAGACAACACACAGTCATGTTAGTTCCCACAGACAACACACAGTCATGTTAGTTCCCACAGTCATGTTGGTTCCCACAGACAACACACAGTCATGTTAGTTCCCACAGTCATGTTAGTTCCCACAGACAACACACAGTCATGTTAGTTCCCACAGACAACACACAGTCATGTTGGTTCCCACAGACAACACACAGTCATGTTAGTTCCTACAGACAACACACAGTCATGTTAGTTCCCACAGACAACACACACTTCCAGTCCAGTCGTAGGCTGATCAGTTCTGTGTTTCAGTGTGATTGCAGAGCCTCTATTCTAACTCTCTCTTGTCTGGAGGCGAATCTAACAGATACTCTTCATTGTCTGGGCTGCTTATTCTCAGGACTCTCATTTAAACGCACCCCCCCCCCACCCCACACACACACACACACACACACACACACGCGCATACGCATACGCACACACACACACACACACATAACACACACACACATACGCATACACACACAAACACACACACACACGCAGATACACACACACACACACACACACACACACACACACACACACACGCGCACACACACACACACACACACACACACACACACACACACACACACACACACACACACACACACACACACATACGCGTACACACACAAACACACACACACACGCAGATACACACACACACACACACACACACGCAGATACACACATACACACACGCATGCACACACGCACACACACACATGCAGATACACACACACGCACACACGCACACACACACACACAAACGCACACACACACACACACACACACACACAGCCGAGGCCAAAGATACCTACACGCGCCTGCCTGTCCTCTCCTCCCTGTGCCTGCCTTGTGCGTCACCATGGCAACCCCTCCATGGAAGCCACACCACAGCTCTATAGAGAGGAAGCCCAGCTGGAGTAACCAAACACCAAAATCAATAAGCTGCTTAAACACAACCTCTCTGTTCCACAGACTATACTGTCTGGCTTGCGATCACCTAACCAACCCTTCCATAGTGAACACGACAGCTCTGTTCCACAGACTATACTGTCTGGCTTGCGATGACCTAACCAACCCTTCCATAGTGAACACAAAAGCTCTGTTCAGTTCTAAGTAAAGATTGTGTGTAAATTTAGACATACTTGATTGAATGCACTGACTAAAAGTACCTCTGGATAACAGTGTCTGCTACAAAATTTTGACTCAATAATTGATGTGTTTTTGTCTATAATTACATTAGGAACCAAACATTATGGTCTTCTGACTGAAGACAGACTGTGTGAAGTTAGACGCATCTATAAATGAAAAAAAGATTAAAGACACTCCCTCAGCGGGACAACGACACTCCCTCAGCAGGACAATGACACTCCCTCAGCAGGACAACGACACTCCCTCAGCAGGACAAAGACACTCCCTCAGCAGGACAAAGACACTCCCTCAGTAGGACAACGACACTCCCTCAGCAGGACAACGACACTCCCTCAGCAGGACAATGACACTCCCTCAGCAGGACAATGACACTCCCTCAGCAGGACAACGACACTCCCTCAGCAGGACAACGACACTCCCTCAGCAGGACAACGACACTCCCTCAGCAGGACAAAGACACTCCCTCAGCAGGACAAAGACACTCCCTCAGTAGGACACCGACACTCCCTCAGCAGGACAACGACACTCCCTCAGCAGGACAAAGACACTCCCTCAGCAGGACAAAGACACTCCATCATTAGGACAACGACACTCCCTCAGCGGGACAACGACACTCCCTCAGCGGGACAACGACACTCCCTCAGCGGGACAACGACACTCCCTCAGCGGGACAACAACACTCCCTCAGCGGGACAACAACACTCCCTCAGCGGGACAACGACACTCCCTCAGCAGGACAACGACACTCCCTCAGTAGGACAACAACACTCCATCAGCGGGACAAAGACACTCCATCAGCGGGACAACGACACTCCCTCAGCGGGACAACAACACTCCCTCAGCAGGACAACAAATCTCCATCAGCGGGACAAAGACACTCCCTCAGCGGGACAACGACACTCCCTCAGCAGGACAATGACACTCCCTCAGTAGGACAACAACACTCCCTCAGCGGGACAACGACACTCCCTCAGCGGGACAACGACACTCCCTCAGCGGGACAACGACACTACCTCAGCGGGACAACGACACTCCCTCAGTAGGACAACAACACTCCCTCAGCGGGACAAAGACACTCCCTCAGCGGGACAAAGACACTCCCTCAGCGGGACAACGACACTCCCTCAGCGGGACAACGACACTCCCTCAGCGGGACAACAACACTCCCTCAGCGGGACAACGACACTCCCTCAGCAGGACAACGACACTCCCTCAGCAGGACAACGACACTCCCTCAGCGGGACAAAGACACTCCCTCAGCGGGACAACGACACTCCCTCAGCGGGACAACGACACTCCCTCAGCAGGACAACAACACTCCCTCAGCGGGACAATGAGACTCCCTCAGCAGGACAACGACACTCCATCAGCGGGACAAAGACACTCCCTCAGCGGGACAACGACACTCCCTCAGTAGGACAACAACACTCCCTCAGCGGGACAACGACACTCCCTCAGCGGGACAACAACACTCCCTCAGCGGGACAACGACACTCCCTCAGCGGGGCAACGACACTCTCTCTGCGGGACAACGACACTCCCTCAGCAGGACAACGACACTCCCTCAGCAGGACAAAGACACTCCCTCAGCAGGACAACAACACTCCCTCAGTAGGACAACAACACTCCCTCAGCAGGACAACGACACTCCCTCAGCAGGACAACGACACTCCCTCAGCAGGACAACGACACTCCCTCAGCAGGACAACGACACTCCCTCAGCAGGACAACGACACTCCCTCAGCGGGACAAAGACACTCCCTCAGCAGGACAAAGACACCCCCTCAGCAGGACAAAGACACTCCCTCAAAGCGTGTTTTAACGGTGTGCTTCTCTATAATGTAAGTACAGTGAAATGCTTGGTCCCTGTCATGTTCTGGTTTGTCCACACCACCCTCTATAGCACCATGCAATTGAGGGCACTGCTGTTGCCATACCATGCAGTGATGCAGCCATTTTAAAAACATTTATAAAATAAAATCTGATTTCCGAATGGCGGACGAGGGAAGGCCTTGTATGCTTGCTTGTGGGTAGTGTCATGCCTTCTCTAGTTCCCTCTCTCTGGCGCTCGATGTCTCCAGTCTACTAACCACCGGTCCTGGCAACTCACAGTATGCGCACCTGGCAACCACCATTACACACACCTGAACTACATCATCACCTTGATGACCTTCCCTTTATTTAGCCCTCAGTAGCCTCAGTCTTCAGGCAGGTTTTGTTCACGTTCACTTCTCCTGTTTAGTTTATCTGCTTATTCTCATTATTAAACTCACCTTCTGCAACTGCTTCCTGACTCCCAGAGTGCACAGCGCCTTGCAAAAGTTTTCATCCCCCTTGGCACTTTTTCCTATTTTGTTGCATTACAACCTGTAATTTAAATTGATTTTTATTTGGATTTCATGTAATGGACAAACACAAAATAGTCCAGATTGGTGAAGTAAAATGAAAATAATTACTTGTTTCAAAAAATGGAAGTGGTGCGTGCATATGTATTCACCCTTTTGCTATGAAGCCCCTAAATACGATATTTTGCAACCAATTACCTTCAAAAGTCACATAATTAGGTAAATGAAGTCCACCTGTTTGCAATCTAAGTGTCACATGATCTGTCACATGATATCAGTATATATACACCTGTTCTGAAAGGCCCCAGAGTCGGCAACACCACTAAGCAAGGGACACCACCAAGCAAGCGGCACCATGAAGACCAAGGAGCTCTCCAAACAGGTCAGGGACAAAGTTGTGGAGAAGTACAGATCAGGGTTGGGTTATAAAAAAATATCAGAAACTTTGAATATCCCACAGAGCACCATTAAATCCATTATTAAAAAATGGAAAGAATATGGCACCACAACAAACCTGCAAAGAGAGGGCCGCCCACCAAAACTCACGGACCAGGCAAGGAGGGCATTAATCAGAGAGGCAACAAAAAGACCAAAGATAACCCTGAAGGAGCTGCAAAGCTCCACAGCAGAGATCGGAATATCTGTCCATAGGACCACTTTAAGCCGTACACTCCACAGAACTGGGCTTTACGGAAGTGTGGCCAGAAAAAAACCATTGCTTAAAGTAAAAAAAATTAAATTAAATGTTTGGTGTTCGCCAAAAAGGCATACTCCCCAAACACATGGAAGAATGTACTCTGGTCAGATTTCGCTTTTTGTCCATCAAGGAAAACACTATGTCTGACACAAACCCAACACCTCTCATCCCCCCGAGAATGTTTTTCATCGCCAGGGACTTGGAAACTTGTCAGAATTGAAGGAATGAAGGATGACGCTAAATACAGGGAAATTCTTGAGGGAAACCTGTTTCAGTCTTCCAGAGATTTGAGACTGGGACGGAGGTTCACCTTCCAGCAGGACAATGACCCTAAGCATACTGCTAAAGCAACACTTGAGTGATTCAAGGGGAAACATTTAAATGTCTTCGAATGGCCAAGTCAAAGCCCAAACCTCAATCCAATTGAGAATCTGTGATATGACTTAATCTTAGGGATAGGTGAAACTGGAGGGCGCGTAATTCAAATAAATAATCATAAATATTATAGATATTAAACATTTAGGTACATACAAGTGTCTTATAACGGCTGAAGGCTAAAATTATTGTTAATCTAACTGCACTGATCTAACTGCACTGTCCGAGTTATATAGGACGGCGCCCCACATCAAAATATTTTTCCACCGGCACAGGTTTCATATATTAACATATAAAGATTAAATACTCACATACTTTTGAAAATCTTCCTCTGATTTGTCATCCAGTGGGTCCCAGCTATAACATGTAGTCATTTTGTTAGATAAAATCCTTCTTTACATCCCAAAAAGTCTGTTTAGTTGGCGCCATCGATTTGAGTAATCAAATCAAATCAAATCAATTTATATAGCCCTTCTTACATCAGCTGATGTCTCAAAGTGCTGTACAGAAACCCGGCCTAAAAAAAAACAGTGAGCAATGCAGGTGTAGAAGCACGGTGGCTTGGAAAAACTCCCTAGAAAGGCCAAAACCTAGGAAGAAACCTAGAGAGGAACCAGGCTATGAGGGGTGGCCAGTCTTCTTCTGGCTGTGCCGGGTGGAGATTATAAAGGAACATGGCCAAGATGTTCAAATGTTCATAAATGACCAGCATGGTCAAATAATAATAAGTAAACCACTCGTTCAACCTGCAGAGAAAGGAATCCGAAAATCTAACCCTAAACTTTGTTTCAACAAGTCAAAATACGTTTCTATTTACTCATCAGATATCCTAAAATGTAATCAAAATATTATATTTATTTCGGAAAGAAGTATGTTCAATAGGAAACGGATTTTTAGCAGGTGCGTCATTTCTTCATGGGGTGCGCAAACACGGATTTCCAAGACTGGGTCCTTCTACTACAACTGTTATTTCTTATTCGTTTTTGAAGTTACAAGCCTGAAACCCTGAACATAGACTGCTGACACTTAGTGGGAGCCATAGGAATTGCATCCAGGGAGCTAATTTACAATATGACCTTATACTTGCGTTTCTAAAAGGATGGTCTCTCAAAAAAAAAAGATTTCCGGTTGATTTTTCTTTGGATTTTCATATCTGTATGTTATATTCTCCTACATTATGTTATGCCTCCAACTCTATCATCAAGTTTGCAGACGACACAACAGCAGTAGGCTTGATTACCAACAATGACAAGACAGCCTACAGGGAGGAGGAGAGGGCTCTGGGAGTTTGGTGCAGGAAAATAACCTCACACTCAACGTCAACAAAACAAATGAGATGATCGTGGACTTCAGGAAACAGCAGAGGGTGCACCCGCCTATCCACATTGACAGGACCGCAGTGGAGAAGGGGGAAAGTTTCAAGTTCCTCGGCGTACACATCACTGACCATCTGAAATGGTCCACCCACACAGACAGTGTGGTGAAGAAGGTGCAAAAGAGCCTCTTCAACCTCAGGAGGCTGAAGAAATTTGGCTTGGCAACTAAAACCCTCACAAACTTTTAAAGATGCACAATTGAGAGCTTCCTGTTGGGCTGTATCACCTCATGCATGATGTACCGCATGTATCACGTACCTCATGTATCACGTACCTCATGTATCATGTACCATGTATCATGTACCTCATGTATCATGTATCATGTACCATGTATCATGTGCCTCAACTATCATGTATCTCATGCATCAAGTACCTCATGCATGATGTACTTCAAATATCATGTACCTCATGTTCCTCATACCTCATGTATCATGTACCTCATGTACCTTATGTATCATGCACCTCATGTACCTCATGTATCATGTTCCTCATGCATTATGTACCTCATGTATCATGTACCTCATGTATCATGTACCTCATGTATCATGCACCTCATGTATCATGTACCTCATGTACCTCATGTACCTCATGTATCATGTACCTCATCTATCATGTACCTCATGCATCATGTACCTCATGCACCTCATGTATCAAGTACCTCATGTATCATGTACCTCATGTATCATGCACCTCATGTACCTCATGTATCATGTACCTCATCTATCAT
The DNA here is from genome assembly GCF_016432855.1 of Salvelinus namaycush. Lineage (NCBI taxonomy): Eukaryota > Metazoa > Chordata > Actinopteri > Salmoniformes > Salmonidae > Salvelinus > Salvelinus namaycush. The sequence continues at coordinate 3,545,526 of NC_052309.1, forward strand.
GTACCTCATGCATCATGTACCTCATGCACCTCATGTATCAAGTACCTCATGTATCATGTACCTCATGCATCATGTATAATGTACCTCATGTATAATGGACTCCTATAATATTGGTTTTCCTAAAAGAAAAGTAATGTAGTGATTGGCTACAAGATTATAACACCCATGTCACAGAGACGGCTTCCCCAAAAAGGCACCCTATTCCTTTAACAGTGCACTACTATTGACCAGGGCCTATTATGGCTCTGGTCGAAAGTAGAGTACTATGTAGGAAATAGGGAGTCATTTGAAAAACACATTCATGAGCATCATAAAACACAGACTTTAAAAGTTTCATTGGTGGTGATCTGGATGCTGCTCAAATGTCATGGTTGTTTAAATGACTCCTGTATTTTCTGGATCCAAGGTGTGTAGCAAAACACAACTTTAGAACAACAGCTGATACTCTAGAGAGAGAGAGACATATTTCAGCTGATACTCTACAGAGAGAGAGACAGATTTCAGCTGATACTCTACAGAGAGAGAGACAGATTTCAGCTGATACTCTACAGAGAGAGAGACAGATTTCAGCTGATACTCTACAGAGAGAGAGACAGATTTCAGCTGATACTCTACAGAGAGAGAGACAGATTTCAGCTGATACTCTACAGAGAGAGAGACAGATTTCAGCTGATACTCTACAGAGAGAGAGACATATTTCAGCTGATACTCTACAGAGAGAGAGACATATTTCAGCTGATACTCTACAGAGAGAGAGACAGATTTCAGCTGATACTCTACAGAGAGAGAGACAGATTTCAGCTGATACTCTACAGAGAGAGAGACAGATTTCAGCTGATACTCTACAGAGAGAGAGACAGATTTCAGCTGATACCCTACAGAGAGAGAGACAGATTTCAGCTGATACTCTACAGAGAGAGAGACAGATTTCAGCTGATACTCTACAGAGAGAGAGACAGATTTCAGCTGATACTCTACAGAGAGAGAGACAGATTTCAGCTGATACTCTACAGAGAGTGTCACGGCTCTCGTCATAAGGAGGATCGGAACAAAGCGCAGCGTGGTAAGTGTTCATCATTTTTTATTAACAAAAACACTTGAACAAAATACCAACGTGGCGAAACGGAAACAGTTCTAAGGTGCATGAACTATACAGAAAACAACTACCCACAAAACACAGGTGGGAAAAGGCTGCCTAAGTATGATTCCCAATCAGAGACAACGATAGACAGCTGTCCCTGATTGAGAAACATACCCAGCCAAAACATAGAAACAGAAAACATAGAAATAAAGAAACTAAAATGCCCACCCTAGTCACACCCTGGCCTACCCAAAATAGAGAATAAAAACCTCTCTATGGCCAGGGCGTGACAGTACCCTCCCCAAAGATGCGGACTCCGGCCGCAAAACCTGACTCTAAAGGGGAGGGTCAGGGTGGGCATCCCTTACGGCAGCGGCTCTGGTACAGGGGGTACCGGTACAGAGTCAATGTGGAGGTTGATCTAACTAATGTTTGGAGTGCAGAGAACTGCTTTAGTGGACATTCTGTGGAGAACCTCTAGTGCAGTAGATATCTAGAGGACATTCTGTGGAGACCCTCTAGTGCAGTAGATATCTAGAGGACATTCTGTGGAGAACCTCTAGTACAGTAGATATCTAGAGGACATTCTGTGGAGACCCTCTAGTGCAGTAGATATCTAGAGGACATTCTGTGGAGAACCTCTAGTACAGTAGATATCTAGAGGACATTCTGTGGAGACCCTCTAGTGCAGTAGATATCTAGAGGACATTCTGTGGAGAACCTCTAGTGCAGTAGATATCTAGAGGACATTCTGTGGAGACCCTCTAGTACAGTAGATATCTAGAGGACATTCTGTGGAGAACCTCTAGTGCAGTAGATATCTAGAGGACATTCTGTGGAGACCCTCTAGTACAGTAGATATCTAGAGGACATTCTGTGGAGAACCTCTAGTGCAGTAGATATCTAGAGGACATTCTGTGGAGACCCTCTAGTGCAGTAGATATCTAGAGGACATTCTGTGGAGACCCTCTAGTACAGTAGATATCTAGAGGACATTCTGTGGAGACCCTCTAGTGTAGTAGATATCTAGAGGACATTCTGTGGAGAACCTCTAGTGCAGTAGATATCTAGAGGACATTCTGTGGAGAACCTCTAGTACAGTAGATATCTAGAGGACATTCTGTGGAGACCCTCTAGTGCAGTAGATATCTAGAGGACATTCTGTGGAGAACCTCTAGTGCAGTAGATATCTAGAGGACATTCTGTGGAGACCCTCTAGTACAGTAGATATCTAGAGGACATTCTGTGGAGACCCTCTAGTACAGTAGATATCTAGAGGACATTCTGTGGAGAACCTCTAGTGCAGTAGATATCTAGAGGACATTCTGTGGAGACCCTCTAGTACAGTAGATATCTAGAGGACATTCTGTGGAGACCCTCTAGTACAGTAGATATCTAGAGGACATTCTGTGGAGAACCTCTAGTGCAGTAGATATCTAGAGGACATTCTGTGGAGACCCTCTAGTACAGTAGATATCTAGAGGACATTCTGTGGAGAACCTCTAGTACAGTAGATATCTAGAGGACATTCTGTGGAGACCCTCTAGTACAGTAGATATCCAGCTCCACTGTTTTGAAACTGTAGAATATATTATTTTGAATATATTTTCTTAGTCCTAGATTCATGAAATGTTCCAATTACATTTAGGCGAGTTGCTGATTTTAACAAGTGTAAACATTATGTTTCGTTTAGACCGGAACTCAGCATCTGGCCCACCTCTGGACCGGGGACCTGGCCGTACCTTTGTGCGGTATGTGGGCCAGAGCTGGCCCGCTCCTTTTTAATCTGATCGGTCTGTAGTGTGTGGGGCAGCTTTGGGCCGGGGACCCAGGCATATACTGGGACAGAAAAACACAAATTATGCAGCCACCAGCTGAGCCTGAGTAAAATACTAACTGGGTACCTCAATATACAGCAGGGTAACAACATCAGGTTTTCAGGGGAAATGGAAAGAGAGCCTGTGATGTGATTTCCTGCTTTTGGATTATACACTGCTCAAAAAAATAAAGGGAACACTTAAACAACACAATGTAACTCCAAGTCAATCACACTTCTGTGAAATCAAACTGTCCACTTAGGAAGCAACACTGATTGACAATAAATTTCACATGCTGTTGTGCAAATGGAATAGACAAAAGGTGGAAATTAGCGGTCCTGCTGCTGGGTTGTTGCCCTCCTACGGCCTCCTCCACGTCTCCTGATGTACTGGCCTGTGTCCTGGTAGCGCCTCCATGCTCTGGACATTACACTGACAGACACAGCAAACCTTCTTGCCACAGCTCGCATTGATGTGCCATCCTGGATGAGCTGCACTACCTGAGCCACTTGTGTGGGTTGTAGACTCCGTCTCATGCTACCACTAGAGTGAAAGCACCGCCAGCATTCAAAAGTGACCAAAACATCAGCCAGGAAGCATAGGAACTGAGAAGTGGTCTGTGGTCACCACCTGCAGAACCACTCCTTTATTGGGGGTGTCTTGCTAATTGCCTATAATTTCCACCTTTTGTCTATTCCATTTGCACAACAGCATGTGAAATTTATTGTCAATCAGTGTTGCTTCCTAAGTGGACAGTTTGATTTCACAGAAGTGTGATTGACTTGGAGTTACATTGTGTTGTTTAAGTGTTCCCTTTATTTTTTTGAGCAGTGTATTTATGACATTTATATATTGATGCGACTTCTTCGTAGCAGGTTAGGAGAATTCAAATAGCAGGTTAGGAGACTGAGTTTAAGGTTAGGGGAAAAGTTAGGGTTAGCAAAAAATGCACTCTTAACCAGCTATGAAAATCACTTTGTATCAAGTGGCGTGAAAAGAGTGTGTCCGTTAATAACAAGGAGGTACTCCATCTTAACTCCTCCTCCACGATTACTGGATTGGTTGAAAAGCACCTTTTTTTTTATCTCTTCAGAACCAGAAGGAATGAAACGCCTTTTCTTTAATGCTACATTAGGTTACCTTTGATACAACCTCCTCCCTAGGCTAACTGCGCATGGGCAGAAGTGAATGGTGGACACTAATTTGATATAAAAACCAAAAAACTATTGAGTGTAACTTCAACATTTCAAGCCATCAAAGTTCGTATTGTAGTAAAAACAATCACCGTTTATATTGTAACGACCCTGGGTTTATCAGCGCGGATATCGTATCTGAGCATGCTTTTAGGGCACAGTTGAAAGCGCGCTGGACTTCGGGTTAGAAGGTCGAGGGTTCGAGACCTGCTTCCCTGTCTTTGTGAAACATTGTGAAAAATCTGTTTGGAGATTGGACTAATAGTAGTATAGTATTTGAGGTTCTATGATATTGGTTAGGGCTGGTGGTAGATTCAACCCCAGCCTTGTAGCCAGTATTCCTCCAGTAAGCTGACAGTGTACAGGTGATACACGGGTTGTGACGCCGCATCAACCCCAGTTCCTAAAAAAGAAAGAATAATTAGTGGTGGACGAGACGTCAGTCCCCCTTGATCGCGGGGATGCTGTATGAAACCTCATTACCACGCCTGAGTGGATTCTCAGTGGTAAAAACACGCCTTGGCCCCTCCTCCGACTCACAGCATCCCCTTCACATTCTCACGACCGCTTTCTGATCACCCGACTCAAAGCCAACAGCAAAGTAGACACTGGAGAACTCGGACAATACGATGGAGTAGTATGAGTTTGACCATTCTTTTCTTTCCCTTTGATGGATTTGCACTTCCATTGGAATATACTTTAATCACACGGTAAGTTCTCCGTGATGCATTCGGTGGCACCCACGGACCCACGGGTGAGAAATAAGCGGAATTGTTGTTATTCGCCAATTCAACTATTGTCTATTGTTGCTCACATCGTCCACGGTCGATAGGCTCCTGCTGTAATGGGCAAGTGGTTTCGACATGGCTGGAGGGGCAGCGTGTTTCTGTCAGTCCGTTACATGTAGCCAGTGTTTCACTACAGCGTCACTTTGTTTCAACGGTCAAGCCTGGAGAGTGAAGCCACACGTTGCGGATGGGGGACAGGCTACTACTAGCATGGTCCTCAGAGGGTCATTTTAATCATTTTAATGGTCATTTTGACCCGAGGAGCCGTGGACTCAGACAAACACCTGCCTCTGGAAGTCCTGTGGACCGTGAGGTGATGGCTGTCTCATTACCAAACCGTCGTCGTGTTTTCTAAAAATTCGTTGACTTTTAATATCCCGAGTTGTGTGAGAGCCTATACATCATAAACAGACATAATATGTTCGCCATTAGCGGCGACATGGTAATGCAGCCTAGTTGTTTTGTCGCCTTTTGGTCGTTGTCCCGGTTTAGGAGCAGTGGTGATTTTAGGATAATAACGAATACATGAACAAGTGGGACCTGCTCCAAGAACAGCACCCCTACTCTAAGATCCTGATGTGTGATCTCCCGATCATCTTTACCCCAATCTGATTGCACACGATGCCCTACGGGCTGTGGCTCTTCTAGTTGATGTTGAGCTACACATCAGGCCTATTATCATATTGATGTGTGTCGATGCAATAAAGCAATTCGGGTGATTTTCAACAACAACGTGGAACCCCCCCCCCCCCCCCCACCCCCCCCCACCCCATCAAAAGAGATTGAATTCACTCACCTCTGTTGGGTCAGCTAATGTATCTGGCCAGTGACTTCACATGGGCTCATCATCACACTGTGTCATTGCCTATGGGCCCTGGTCAACAGTAGTTTACTATATAATATACTTCAGCTATTGACTGGCCCTTATGGATGGGTGGGTGGATGGATGGATGGATGGATGGATGGAAAGCCCTATGGAGTCAACATCACCACCATAGCCTGAGAATGTGTAGATGTCGATCGCCTCGTTACACATTCATGCATTTTGTACAGACAGCCTCATTCTCAGTGTGGCGGGTGAATTCACGATGTCTTGTAGTGTCCATTCGTTTCTTCTAATTGGCTAGATTAGTAATGAATGTGTATTAATCAGTGAAGGCTACAACATTGTGTTCCATAAGCGCCAGCTGGCTATTCAAATAGCGACTACTAACCCTCAGTGGTCGTCCACTTCATTCACTAACAGATTTGCCCCTTGCATCTTTCTTTAATGTTGGGTACTTCGGAATGTCGGGAACACACTGCCTATAGGCTACCACACATCCACACAGATACACTCCTGCCGTAGGTTAAACCTACGTCTAAGACACTTTTTTTAGTGTCAAATTACTCAAATTGCTCAAAACTTGAGAGAAATAATATTTTTGTGCGTGTGGAACATTTCTGGGATCTTTTTTTTTCAGCTCATGAAACATGGGACCAACACTTTCCATGTTGTGTTTCTATCTGTGCCGTGTACAAGCCTGTGAAGAGAATGTGTCTGACTATATTGTGGAAAGACTACTGTATTTATTTCATTTTTACTTTTGCGTTTTTACTAAGGCTATTTTATTTAAGTAGTATGTGTTCTGCAAGTGGAAATGTGTCTGATAAGCTATAAGAAGTTTGTTAATGGATATTATATTATACATTCTCCACACAGCAGTCAGTCAGCATGCAGCTGTTTCAATAAAATATAGTCTGAAACTCCCCCAAAATTAACCTTTCAGACTGAACTAAGCCCATATAAACACCTTTCAGACTGAACTAAGTCCATATAAACACCTTTCAGACTGAACTAAGCCCATATAAACACCTTTCAGACTGAACTAAGCCCATATAAACACCTTTCAGACTGAACTAAGTCCATATAAACACCTTTCAGACTGAACTAAGTCCATATAAACACCTTTCAGACTGAACTAAGCCCATATAAACACCTTGCAGACGTTTCTATCTCAATATCAAATAATTTCTGGGTAACAATTAAGGACCTTACTCTGATTGTTACATCATGTGATGTAAAAAGGTCTTTATAAATACATTTGATTTGATATTCAATTAAAAAGGTAAAAAATAAACAAAAATAGTTTCTTAGCAAATATCATTTTCTCAATCTAGAATGTTGCTAGGACTGTCTGGGAGTGGCTTGAGTGGGAAGGGCTAAACAGAAAACAAGCTGTAATTGGCAGTGAGGTTTGGAACTCTCTTATGGGTGTATGGCAATTCCACAGTAACAGAATTATGCTTTTAAAATGGATGCCCCCCCCCCCCCAAAAAAATAAAATAAAACAACATCACTTACTCATTGCCAGCCTGTACTGGAAGTCTTGGCGGCATCATGTTAGCTCCCCAGTCATGATGCACAGAAGTTAACACACTCGAATAATGCGACACAGCATGTAGACATTTTTTAAAACTTAATTACTGTTCGCAAAACAATGTCCATACAGGCTTTACAACACTTTACAATGAAAGAAGATACCGGTAGCTTCCATCTTTGTAGGCTAACTTACCTAGCTAGCTTACAGCTGAAGCTAACAACAATTCACTTCCCTAGTACTTTGTTTGTGATAATATACACACCTGTACTTTACTCTACAGTACAGTATTGTTCAGTTTCTTTACCCTACAGTACTTAACTGTATTCTACAGTACTGAACTGTATTCTGTCTTACTGTACAGTACTGAACTGTACTCTGCCTTACTGTACAGTACTGAACTGTACTCTGCCTTACTGTACTCTACTGAACTGTACTCTGCCTTACTGTACAGTACTGAACTGTACTCTGTCTTACTGTACAGTACTGAACTGTACTCTGCCTTACTGTACAGTACTGAACTGTACTCTGCCTTACTGTACAGTACTGAACTGTACTCTGCCTTACTGTACAGTAACTGTACTGAACTGTGCTCTACTCTACAGTACTGTACTCTACTTTACAGTACTGAACTGTGCTCTACTCTACAGTACTGAACTGTACTCTACTCTACAGTACTGAACTCTACAGTAACTGAACTCTACAGTACTGAACTCTACAGTAACTGAACTCTACAGTACTGAACTCTACAGTACTGAACTCTACAGTAACTGAACTCTACAGTAACTGAACTCTACAGTACTGAACTCTACAGTACTGAACTCTACTTTACCCGACAGTACTGAACTCTACAGTACTGAACTCTACAGTAACTGAACTCTACAGTACTGTACTCTACAGTAACTGAACTCTACAGTACTGAACTCTACAGTACTGAACTCTACTTTACCCGACAGTACTGAACTCTACAGTAACTGAACTCTACAGTAACTGAACTCTACAGTACTGAACTCTACAGTACTGAACTCTACTTTACCCGACAGTACTGAACTCTACAGTACTGAACTCTACAGTAACTGAACTCTACAGTACTGAACTCTACAGTACTGAACTCTACTTTACCCGACAGTACTGAACTCTACAGTACTGAACTCTACAGTAACTGAACTCTACAGTACTGAACTCTACAGTACTGAACTCTACAGTACTGTACTCTACTTTACAGTACTGAACTGTGCTCTACTCTACAGTACTGAACTGTGCTCTACTCTACAGTACTGAACTCTACAGTAACTGAACTCTACTTTACTCGAGAGTACTGAACTGTACTCTACTCAACAGTTCTGTAATTATTTTTTGAATGGGTAATAAACTAGCAATAGTCTGTTGCTAAATATCTCAAAAAACGAAACGCATTGGCTGGGAAACACACAGTATTAAATAGAGCCATGACTACATGGAACTCTCTGGTAACCCCGGGTAACTCAAGCTAGCAATAAAACCAGATTAAAGAACACCTTACTGCAGGTAACAGGACTGTGAAGAGACACGCAGACAATTTGATATATATTTTGTATTGTAATTTACACTGTATTATGGATTGTAATGTGTAGATGGGTAGCCTTGCATGAATCGTTGACTTGTGGGAGCCGGAAAAGCTCATAGAGCAGGAACCGTGTCCTCCTGTTTCTGAAGCGTGAGGCAGAGGCAGGAGATGATCTACTGTTATGTATAAAAGCTCATAGAGCAGGAACCATCTCCTCCTGTTTCTGAAGCGTGAGGCAGAGGCAGGAGATGATCTACTGTTATGTATAAAAGCTCATAGAGCAGGAACCATCTCCTCCTGTTTCTGAAGCGTGAGGCAGAGGCAGGAGATGATCTACTGTTATGTATAAAAGCTCATAGAGCAGGAACCATCTCCTCCTGTTTCTGAAGCGTGAGGCAGAGGCAGGAGATGATCTACTGTTATGTATAAAAGCTCATAGAGCAGGAACCATCTCCTCCTGTTTCTGAAGCGTGAGGCAGAGGCATGAGATGATCTACTGTTATGTATAAAAGCTCATAGAGCAGGAACCGTGTCCTCCTGTTTCTGAAGCGTGAGGCAGAGGCAGGAGATGATCTACTGTTATGTATAAAAGCTCATAGAGCAGGAACCATCTCCTGTTTCTGAAGCGTGAGGCAGAGGCAGGAGATGATCTACTGTTATGTATAAAAGCTCATAGAGCAGGAACCATCTCCTCCTGTTTCTGAAGCGTGAGGCAGAGGCAGGAGATGATCTACTGTTATGTATAAAAGCTCATAGAGCAGGAACCGTGTCCTCCTGTTTCAGAAGCGTGAGGCAGAGGCAGGAGATGATCTACTGTTATGTATAAAAGCTCATAGAGCAGGAACCATCTCCTCCTGTTTCTGAAGCGTGAGGCAGAGGCAGGAGATGATCTACTGTTATGTATAAAAGCTCATAGAGCAGGAACCGTCTCCTCCTGTTTCAGAAGCGTGAGGCAGAGGCAGGAGATGATCTACTGTTATGTATAAAAGCTCATAGAGCAGGAACCGTCTCCTCCTGTTTCTGAAGCGTGAGGCAGAGGCAGGAGATGATCTACTGTTATGTATAAAAGCTCATAGCGCAGGAACCATCTCCTCCTGTTTCTGAAGCGTGAGGCAGAGGCAGGAGATGATCTACTGTTATGTATAAAAGCTCATAGAGCAGGAACCATCTCCTCCTGTTTCAGAAGCGTGAGGCAGAGGCAGGAGATGATCTACTGTTATGTATAAAAGCTCATAGAGCAGGAACCATCTCCTCCTGTTTCAGAAGCGTGAGGCAGAGGCAGGAGATGATCTACTGTTATGTATAAAAGCTCATAGAGCAGGAACCATCTCCTCCTGTTTCTGAAGCGTGAGGCAGAGGCAGGAGATGATCTACTGTTATGTATAAAAGCTCATAGAGCAGGAACCGTGTCCTCCTGTTTCTGAAGCGTGAGGCAGAGGCAGGAGATGATCTACTGTTATGTATAAAAGCTCATAGAGCAGGAACCGTGTCCTCCTGTTTCTGAAGCGTGAGGCAGAGGCAGGAGATGATCTACTGTTATGTATAAAAGCTCATAGAGCAGGAACCGTGTCCTCCTGTTTCTGAAGCGTGAGGCAGAGGCAGGAGATGATCTACTGTTATGTATAAAAGCTCATAGAGCAGGAACCGTGTCCTCCTGTTTCTGAAGCGTGAGGCAGAGGCAGGAGATGATCTACTGTTATGTATAAAAGCTCATAGAGCAGGAACCATCTCCTCCTGTTTCTGAAGCGTGAGGCAGAGGCAGGAGATGATCTACTGTTATGTATAAAAGCTCATAGAGCAGGAACCATCTCCTCCTGTTTCTGAAGCGTGAGGCAGAGGCAGGAGATGATCTACTGTTATGTATAAAAGCTCATAGAGCAGGAACCGTGTCCTCCTGTTTCTGAAGCGTGAGGCAGAGGCAGGAGATGATCTACTGTTATGTATAAAAGCTCATAGAGCAGGAACCGTCTCCTCCTGTTTCTGAAGCGTGAGGCAGAGGCAGGAGATGATCTACTGTTATGTATAAAAGCTCATAGAGCAGGAACCGTGTCCTCCTGTTTCAGAAGCGTGAGGCAGAGGCAGGAGATGATCTACTGTTATGTATAAAAGCTCATAGAGCAGGAACCATCTCCTCCTGTTTCTGAAGCGTGAGGCAGAGGCAGGAGATGATCTACTGTTATATATATTATTAGGTCTTTTTATTTGTTGTTTTGTTTCCTGTTTGGACACCCAGGAAGAGTGTAATTGAGGATCCCAATAAATGAAATGAAATACTGTGCTGTATTGCACTGTCCAAACGTGTAAACCTAACTGTGGTTTGTCACTACTATGATTTCACATTATAGCCAATTCAATTGCAGAAATTTCGTTATTTTCTGAAATTCCATTAACGATTTGGTAACAGAATTTCAAGTTTTAATTCATCACTTAATAATAGGAGGTGTAACGATTCACCCACAGTTCTAATGGTTAACATACCAGTACATCGGTCCCTAGGAGCCCAAACCAATGGTTAAGATATTAGTACATCGGCCCCCAGGAGCCCAAACCAATGGTTAACATACTAGTACATCGGCCCCCAGGAGCCCAAACCAATGGTTAAGATATTAGTACATCGGCCCCCAGGAGCCCAAACCAATGGTTAACATACTAGTACATCGGCCCCCAGGAGCCCAAACCGATGGTTAACATATTAGTACATCGGTCCCCAGGAGCCCAAACCAATGGTTAACATACTAGTACATCGGTCCCCAGGAGCCCAAACCAATGGTTAACATACTAGTACATCGGCCCCCAGGAGCCCAAACCAATGGTTAACATACTAGTACATCGGCCCCCAGGAGCCCAAACCAATGGTTAACATACTAGTACATAAGTTCCCAGGAGCCCAAACCAATGGTTAAGATAGTAGTACATCGGTCCCCAGGACCGATCTGATTGACATTATGAAACGTTATGGATTACCGGTTCACTAATGTTTTAACTCAAATAGTCTTATTCTGAAAATACCTATTATCTGTTGTGACTGAACTCATGCATCTTATCCTTCAGGTCAGTAGCCTATTGAACTGTTATGCATGTAACTGCGTATGACTGTCAGATAACATCTGTACACAGGGCAGGAGACACAGATGCTGGTGCCAACCAGAGGTAGGCCTAACCCTGTTGTACACAGGGCGGGAGACACAGCTGCTGGTGCCAACCAGAGGTAGGCCTAACCCTGTTGTACACAGGGCAGGAGACACAGCTGCTGGTGCCAACCAGAGGTAGGCCTAACCCTGTTGTACACAGGGCGGGAGACACAGCTGCTGGTGCCAACCAGAGGTAGGCCTAACCCTGTTGTACACAGGGCAGGAGACATAGATGCTGGTGCCAACCAGAGGTAGGCCTAACCCTGTTGTACACAGGGCGGGAGACACAGCTGCTGGTGCCAACCAGAGGTAGGCCTAACCCTGTTGTACACAGGGCGGGAGACACAGCTGCTGGTGCCAACCAGAGGTAGGCCTAACCCTGTTGTACACAGGGCAGGAGACACAGCTGCTGGTGCCAACCAGAGGTAGGCCTAACCCTGTTGTACACAGGGCAGGAGACACAGCTGCTGGTTCCAACCAGAGGTAGGCCTAACCCTGTTGTACACAGGGCGGGAGACACAGCTGCTGGTGCCAACCAGAGGTAGGCCTAACCCTGTTGTACACAGGGCGGGAGACACAGCTGCTGGTGCCAACCAGAGGTAGGCCTAACCCTGTTGTACACAGGGCGGGAGACACAGCTGCTGGTGCCAACCAGAGGTAGGCCTAACCCTGTTGTACACAGGGCAGGAGACACAGCTGCTGGTGCCAACCAGAGGTAGGCCTAACCCTGTTGTACACAGGGCGGGAGACACAGCTGCTGGTGCCAACCAGAGGTAGGCCTAACCCTGTTGTACACAGGGCAGGAGACACAGCTGCTGGTTCCAACCAGAGGTAGGCCTAACCCTGTTGTACACAGGGCAGGAGACTAAGCTGCTGGTGCCAACCAGAGTTAGGCCTAACCCTGTTGTACACAGGGCGGGAGACACAGCTGCTGGTGCCAACCAGAGGTAGGCCTAACCCTGTTGTACACAGGGCGGGAGACACAGCTGCTGGTGCCAACCAGAGGTAGGCCTAACCCTGTTGTACACAGGATGGGAGACACAGCTGCTGGTGCCAACCAGAGGTAGGCCTAACCCTGTTGTACACAGGGCGGGAGACACAGCTGCTGGTGCCAACCAGAGGTAGGCCTAACCCTGTTGTACACAGGGCGGGAGACACAGCTGCTGGTGCCAACCAGAGGTAGGCCTAACCCTGTTGTACACAGGGCGGGAGACACAGCTGCTGGTGCCAACCAGAGGTAGGCCTAACCCTGTTGTACACAGGGCAGGAGACACAGCTGCTGGTGTCAACCAGAGGTAGGCCTAACCCTGTTGTACACAGGGCGGGAGACACAGCTGCTGGTGCCAACCAGAGTTAGGCCTAACCCTGTTGTACACAGGGCGGGAGACACAGCTGCTGGTGCCAACCAGAGGTAGGCCTAACCCTGTTGTACACAGGGCGGGAGACACAGCTGCTGGTTCCAACCAGAGGTAGGCCTAACCCTGTTGTACACAGGGCAGGAGACACAGCTGCTGGTGCCAACCAGAGGTAGGCCTAACCCTGTTGTACACAGGGCAGGAGACACAGCTGCTGGTGCCAACCAGAGGTAGGCCTAACCCTGTTGTACACAGGGCAGGAGACACAGCTGCTGGTGCCAACCAGAGGTAGGCCTAACCCTGTTGTACACAGGGCGGGAGACACAGCTGCTGGTGCCAACCAGAGGTAGGCCTAACCCTGTTGTACACAGGGCGGGAGACACAGCTGCTGGTGCCAACCAGAGGTAGGCCTAACCCTGTTGTACACAGGGCGGGAGACACAGATGCTGGTGCCAACCAGAGTTAGGCCTAACCCTGTTGTACACAGGGCGGGAGACACAGCTGCTGGTGCCAACCAGAGGTAGGCCTAACCCTGTTGTACACAGGGCGGGAGACACAGCTGCTGGTGCCAACCAGAGGTAGGCCTAACCCTGTTGTACACAGGGCGGGAGACACAGCTGCTGGTGCCAACCAGAGGTAGGCCTAACCCTGTTGTACACAGGGCGGGAGACACAGCTGCTGGTGCCAACCAGAGGTAGGCCTAACCCTGTTGTACACAGGGCGGGAGACACAGATGCTGGTGCCAACCAGAGGTAGGCCTAACCCTGTTGTACACAGGGCAGGAGACACAGCTGCTGGTGTCAACCAGAGGTAGGCCTAACCCTGTTGTACACAGGGCGGGAGACACAGCTGCTGGTGCCAACCAGAGGTAGGCCTAACCCTGTTGTACACAGGGCGGGAGACACAGCTGCTGGTGCCAACCAGAGGTAGGCCTAACCCTGTTGTACACAGGGCGGGAGACACAGCTGCTGGTGCCAACCAGAGGTAGGCCTAACCCTGTTGTACACAGGGCGGGAGACACAGCTGCTGGTGCCAACCAGAGGTAGGCCTAACCCTGTTGTACACAGGGCGGGACACACAGCTGCTGGTGCCAACCAGAGGTAGGCCTAACCCTGTTGTACACTGGGCGGGAGACACGGATGCTGGTGCCAACCAGAGGTAGGCCTAACCCTGTTGTACACAGGGCGGGAGACACGGCTGCTGGTGCCAACCAGAGGTAGGTCTTACCCTGTTGTACACAGGGCAGGAGACACAGCTGCTGGTGCCAACCAGAGGTAGGCCTAACCCTGTTGTACACAGGGCGGGAGACACAGCTGCTGGTGCCAACCAGAGGTAGGCCTAACCCTGTTGTACACAGGGCGGGAGACACAGCTGCTGGTGCCAACCAGAGGTAGGCCTAACCCTGTTGTACACAGGGCGGGAGACACAGATGCTGGTGCCAACCAGAGGTAGGCCTAACCCTGTTGTACACAGGGCGGGAGACACAGATGCTGGTGCCAACCAGAGGTAGGCCTAACCCTGTTGTACACAGGGCAGGAGACACAGCTGCTGGTGCCAACCAGAGGTAGGCCTAACCCTGTTGTACACAGGGCAGGAGACACAGCTGCTGGTTCCAACCAGAGGTAGGCCTAACCCTGTTGTACACAGGGCGGGAGACACAGATGCTGGTGCCAACCAGAGGTAGGCCTAACCCTGTTGTACACAGGGCGGGAGACACAGCTGCTGGTGCCAACCAGAGGTAGGCCTAACCCTGTTGTACACAGGGCGGGAGACACAGCTGCTGGTGCCAACCAGAGGTAGGCCTAACCCTGTTGTACACAGGGCGGGAGACACAGCTGCTGGTGCCAACCAGAGGTAGGCCTAACCCTGTTGTACACAGGGCAGGAGACACAGATGCTGGTGCCAACCAGAGGTAGGCCTAACCCTGTTGTAATAAGATAGATCTCTACAGCACCTTCGGCATTCAGCTGCCCGCAATGTTAAATCATCGACTTTATCGTTTGAGTGACAACCGATGTAATGTGCTGGGTCGTTGTTACTAAAAGCGCTGTAGAACATGTCATTTTACCAGAGTGGATTCAACTGCTGATTGGGGTTATCAATCATTCATATATTATATGGATTGTTCAGGTTTACCATAAGAAATAGTTTTGGATGTTTTGCTTTAATATTTTTAAACAGTCAGTGTATTTGGTCATTTTTACGTCAACCGGTTAACTTCATAAAGGACAGCAACAATTTTTTGTGTGAGTTGTGTATTGTCTCATTTATACGTCGGAGTCGGAGAACCTCTCTGTAAAATTCCAAACGGTCTAAACCATGTGGTTCTGAGACGGGGGTCAAATACAAAACTGCATTATATTAATTGGCTAAATGCCATGCTAATTTTTTCAGATAAATATTGCTCACCTATGGCTCACCTATGGCTCAGCTCAGGTGGTAGATTCTCAGTCTGCCCTATGGCTCAGCTCAGGTGGTAGATTCTCAGTCTGCCCTATGGCTCAGCCCAGGTGGTAGATACTCAGTCTGCCCTATGGCTCAGGTCAGGTGGTAGATACTCAGTCTGCCCTATGGCTCAGCCCAGGTGGTAGATACTCAGTCTGCCCTATGGCTCAGGTCAGGTGGTAGATACTCAGTCTGCCCTATGGCTCAGCTCAGGTGGTAGATTCTCAGTCTGCCCTATGGCTCACCCCTGGTGGTAGATTCTCAGTCTGCCCTATGGCTCACCCCTGGTGGTAGATTCTCAGTCTGCCCTATGGCTCACCCCTGGTGGTAGATTCTCAGTCTGCCCTATGGCTCAGCTCAGGTGGTAGATTCTCAGTCTGCCCTATGGCTCACCCCTGGTGGTAGATTCTCAGTCTGCCCTATGGCTCACCCCTGGTGGTAGATTCTCAGTCTGCCCTATGGCTCAACTCAGGTGGTAGATTCTCAGTCTGCCCTATGGCTCACCCCTGGTGGTAGATTCTCAGTCTGCCCTATGGCTCACCCCTGGTGGTAGATTCTCAGTCTGCTCTATGGCTCACCCCTGGTGGTAGATTCTCAGTCTGCCCTATGGCTCACCCCTGGTGGTAGATTCTCAGTCTGCCCTATGGCTCAGCTCAGCCACTCCTCAGTTGTCCAGTGTTGGTGGTGCTGCGCCCACTGGAGCCTCTTCTTCTTGTTTTTAGCTGATAGGAGTGAAACCCGGTGTGGTCGTCTCCTGCAATAGATCCATCCGTGACAAGGACCGACGAGTTGTGGGTTCTGAGATGTCGTTCTGCACACCACTGGTGTACTGCACCGTTATTGGTCTGTTTGTGGCCTGCCTGTTAACTTGCACGATTCTTCCCAATCTACTTTCAACCTCTCATCATACAGCTGTTTTCACCTACAGGACTGCTTCTGATTGGATGTTTTGGTTTGTTGCATCATTCTCAGTAAACCCGAGACACTGTCATGCGTGAAAAGACCAGGAGGCCGTTTCTGAGGTACTGGAACCGGTGTACCAGGCACCGATCATACCAGGCACCGATCACACCAGGCACCGATCACACCAGGCACCGATCACACCAGGCACCGATCACACCAGGCACCGATCATACCAGGCACCGATCACACCAGGCACCGATCACACCAGGCACCGATCATACCAGGCACCGATCACACCAGGCACCGATCACACCAGGCACCGATCATACCAGGCACCGATCATACCAGGCACCGATCACACCAGGCACCGATCATACCAGGCACCGATCACACCAGGCACCGATCACACCAGGCACCGATCATACCAGGCACCGATCACACCAGGCACCGATCACACCAGGCACCGATCATACCAGGCACCGATCACACCAGGCACCGATCACACCAGGCACCGATCACACCAGGCACCGATCACACCAGGCACCGATCACACCAGGCACCGATCACACCAGGCACCGATCACACCAGGCACCGATCATACCAGGCACCGATCACACCAGGCACCGATCATAGATCATACCAGGCACCGATCATACCAGGCACCGATCATACCAGGCACCGATCACACCAGGCACCGATCATACCAGGCACCGATCATACCAGGCACCGATCACACCAGGCACCGATCATACCAGGCACCGATCACACCAGGCACCGATCACACCAGGCACCGATCATACCAGGCACCGATCACACCAGGCACCGATCACACCAGGCACCGATCACACCAGGCACCGATCACACCAGGCACCGATCACACCAGGCACCGATCATAGATCATACCAGGCACCGATCATACCAGGCACCGATCACACCAGGCACCGATCATACCAGGCACCGATCACACCAGGCACCGATCACACCAGGCACCGATCATACCAGGCACCGATCACACCAGGCACCGATCATACCAGGCACCGATCACACCAGGCACCGATCACACCAGGCACCGATCACACCAGGCACCGATCACACCAGGCACCGATCACACCAGGCACCGATCACACCAGGCACCGATCACACCAGGCACCGATCACACCAGGCACCGATCACACCAGGCACCGATCACACCAGGCACCGATCACACCAGGTACCGATCACACCAGGCACCGATCACACCAGGCACCGATCATACCAGGCACCGATCATACCAGGCACCGATCACACCAGGCACCGATCACACCAGGCACCGATCACACCAGGCACCGATCACACCAGGCACCGATCACACCAGGCACCGATCACACCAGGCACCGATCACACCAGGCACCGATCATACCAGGCACCGATCACACCAGGCACCGATCACACCAGGCACCGATCACACCAGGCACCGATCATATCAGGCACCGATCATACCAGGCTCAGTCACTTAGGTCACTAGTTTTGTCCAGTCTAACGTTTAATGGAACAGTAACTGAATGCCTCGATGCCTGTCTGTCTGCTTTATATAACAAGCCACATGACTCCACTGTCCTGTAGGAGCGAACCATGTGTGAACAGGGTGGTGTACCTAATAAACTGGCCACTGAGTGTATATAAAAGGAAAATCACATTCATTGACTGCACTGGGCCTTTAAACACCTTTCAGACTGAACTGATCTCCTCCAATAAACATGTCTAATCAAATGTACATAGAATAGACCACAAATACACTTCATCACATTTCTTTTGGGGTGAAACACGTATCGATACCCTTAATCTCAATGGTCTGCATTTGTTCATAAAGTTACACTGGGTACATTGACCACATCTGTAGTTACTGTCCAACACGTTGTCTAGGAAGGTGCTACGTGGCACCGGTGGATGACCAGGCTTCACCAGTTGACTGATGTTGGGGACGTGTCTGAAGACTACCCGTGGGGATTAGTTTGTAAATCGGGAGTTGCCAGAAGTAAGAGGGGAGTAAGAGGGGGGTAAGAGGGGAGTAAGAGGGGGTGACCTGGGGAGCTCTGAGGTGTCAGAAAGCACGAGGGGGGAAATAGTTTGGTGGCACAGCGGTCTAAGGCACTGCATCTCAGTGCAAGAGGCGTCTCTACAGTCCCTGGTTCGAATCCAGGCTGTATCACACCCGTCTGTGATTGGGAGTCCCATAGGGCGGCGCACAATTGGCCCAGGGTCGTCATTGTAAATAAGAATTGTTTTCTTAACTGACTTGCCTAGTTAAATAAAGGTTAAAAAAAAAAAAATAATAATAATAATAATATATATATATAATGAAGCATTGCATCGCATTTACCTAGTAACATAGAGCAGTAGAGTAGAGCTGCTGACAGAAGTGGCACACATGGGGAACATTTCTTGTAGACTAAAGTAGGTTCTGGAATTGTTTTAATAAATGCAATTCTACGTCATTTTACATGACTGGAGACTTCAGCAGAATCTTTCTTAATAATATGATGGAAATGACAGGCTACTTGGACGCTGACAAATTGAGAATCTGAGATCAATAAACACGACCTGGTCTTGAATCCATCCATAGTCTCGTCCTAGGTACGTGGAGATAGATATTCTACAATACGAGGAGGAAATTATAGTCCTAAAAATGCTTTCCCAGTTTCACTGACTCACCCTATGATGTGCAGCCGATGCGCTCGTGCCAAAAGCCTCTCTCTCTCTCTCTCTCTCTCTCTCTCTCTCTCTATCTCTATCTAAAAAAGAAAGAAAATGGACTAGAGCTAAGCACAGACAAAACCCTCGAGGAAAACCTGGTTCAGTCTGCTTTCCAACAGACACTGGGAGACAAATTCACCTTTCAGCAGGACATCAACCTAAAACACAAGGCCAAATACACATGAGTTGGTTACCAAGACAACGTTGAATGTTCCTGAGTGGCCTAGTTACAGTTTTGACTTAAATCTACGGCAAGACAAATATTGTACAATCCAGGTGTGCAAAGCTCTTAGAGAGACTTACCCAGAAAGACTAAGTAATCGCTGCCAAAGGTGATTCTAACATGTATTGTGAATACTTATGATACTTAGATTTTTGTATTTCATTTGCAATACATTTGCCCACATTTCAAAAAACACGTTTTAACTTTTGTTATTATGGGGTATTGTGTCGATGAGTGATTAAAAAATATATAATTTAATCAATTTTTGAATTCAGGCTGTAGCACAACAAAATGTAGAATAAGTCAAGGGGTATGAATACTTTCTGAAAGCACTGTAAAATACACACCTTTTGTAGGCAGTAATGTATTTCAATCGCGTCTTAACTGAATTAACAACAAAGACGTATTCGTTTGGGGAATGGCCTCGTCTCAGAGGGAAGCTCCTCGGAGACAGATGATGTGATGGCAGGTAGCCCTATGCAGGTGCGTTGGTACCGCTTGCCGTGTGGTAGCAGATCATTTTTTTTAGGGCCTTCCTCTGACACCGCCTGGTATAGAGGTCCTGGATGGCAGGGAGCTTGGTCCCAGTGATGTACTGGGCCGTACGCACTACCGCCTTGTGGTCGGATATCAAGCAGTTGCCGTACCAGGCGGTGATGCAGCCAGTCAAGATGCTCTCAATGGTGCAGCTGTAGAACTTTTTGAGGATCTGAGGACCCGTGACAAATCTTTTCAGCCACCTGAGGGGGAAGAGGCATTGTCGTGCCTTCTTCACAACTTTTTTGGTGTGTGTGGACCATCAGGAAGTTGATCAAATATTTGTACACTGGAGATCGGCCCTCCTTTTCCTGTAATCCACGATCAGCTCCTTTGTCTTGCTGACGTTGAGGGAGAGGTTGTTCTGAGAGAACATGGGGAATTTGACATGTAAATACATCCAAACTTTAGCACCCATTGGTTGAGAGAAAGGAAGGTGATAATTGCCAGAGTGAACCCATAGGTTAAACAGCAAGCGTGAGGGAATGTATATTATTTTGCCATGCTTATAGGTCATTGGGTAAATAGATGAATGACATTCCACACATGGTTAATAGGAAAGAGGAGAGGAATGAGATGCTATGCTGATAATGATACGTGTGTATTCATTCCCACTATGCCCGTAGACTAGAAAACAAAGTGAATTATGTTCTGCTTACTGGATGAAGTTAACCGAGCAGTTCCTGATTTGAACTTTCGTAAACTACATTTCAATCGAGTTAGAGGCTTTTTCTGAATGAACGACAAAGGGAATTCAATATGACATTTCATTAAATACTTGGGTGAATGGCCTCGTCTCCGAGGAAAGATCCCCTGAGCCAGATGATGTGATGACAGGTAGCCCTATGCAGGGCTGCTGGCATTGACATGCCTCCAAAAACAATATACGGTACTTACCAGGGAGAAGGGACACGGCGAAGCAACAATTAGATATAAAGATTGAAAACCATGATTCATTTGATTTAAAAAAATTCAAAAAGATGCATGTAAGGAATATCACAACAGTGAGATGATGCTGTAGTGGAACGTCTCGTGTCATTTCAGTAAAGCGTAGTGAGCGCCAGACTCAACCACGCTGCTGTGTTTATATTACATACTACATATGTTTGTATGTAGAAACCAACCACGCTGTGATTATATTACATACTACATATGTTTGTATGTAGAAACCAACCACACTGTGGTTATATTACATACTACATATGTTTGTATGTAGAAACCAACCACTCTGTGGTTATATTACATACTACATATGTTTGTATGTAGAAACCAACCACACTGTGGTTATATTACATACTACATATGTTTGTATGTAGAAACCAACCACACTGTGGTTATATTACATACTACATATGTTTGTATGTAGAAACCAACCACACTGTGGTTATATTACATACTACATATGTTTGTATGTAGAAACCAACCACTCTGTGGTTATATTACATACTACATATGTTTGTATGTAGAAACCAACCACACTGTGGTTATATTACATACTACATATGTTTGTATGTAGAAACCAACCACGCTGTGATTATATTACATACTACATATGTTTGTATGTAAAAACCAACCACGGCTGCTGTGGTTATATTACATACTACATATGTTTGTATGTAGAAACCAACCACGGCTGCTGTGGTTATATTACATACTACATATGTTTGTATGTAGAAACCAACCACGGCTGTGGTTATATTACATACTACGTATGTTTGTATGTAGAAACCAACCAATGCTGTGTTTATATTACATACTACATATGTTTGTATGTAGAAACCAACCACTCTGTGATTATATTACATACTACATATGTTTGTATGTAGAAACCAACCACGGCTGTGATTATATTACATACTACATATGTTTGTATGTAGAAACCAACCACACTGTGGTTATATTACATACTACATATGTTTGTATGTAGAAACCAACCACTCTGTGGTTATATTACATACTACATATGTTTGTATGTAGAAACCAACCCAGTCATGTGGTTATATTACATACTACATATGTTTGTATGTAGAAACCAGCCACTCTGTGATTATATTACATACTACATATGTTTGTATGTAGAAACCAACCAATGCTGTGGTTATATTACATACTACATATGTTTGTATGTAGAAACCAACCACTCTGTGATTATATTACATACTACATATGTTTGTATGTAGAAACCAACCACGGCTGCTGTGGTTATATTACATACTACATATGTTTGTATGTAGAAACCAACCACACTGTGATTATATTACATACTACATATGTTTGTATGTAGAAACCAACCACTCTGTGATTATATTACATACTACATATGTTTGTATGTAGAAACCAACCACTCTGTGGTTATATTACATACTACATATGTTTGTATGTAGAAACCAACCACTCTGTGTTTATATTACATACTACATATGTTTGTATGTAGAAACACACCCAGTCATGTGGTTATATTACATACTACATATGTTTGTATGTAGAAACCAACCACACTGTGATTATATTACATACTACATATGTTTGTATGTAGAAACCAACCACACTGTGATTATATTACATACTACATATGTTTGTATGTAGAAACCAACCACACTGTGGTTATATTACATACTACATATGTTTGTATGTAGAAACCAACCACTCTGTGATTATATTACATACTACATATGTTTGTATGTAGAAACCAACCACTCTGTGGTTATATTACATACTACATATGTTTGTATGTAGAAACCAACCACGCTGTGGTTATATTACATACTACATATGTTTGTATGTAGAAACCAACCACGCTGTGATTATATTACATACTACATATGTTTGTATGTAGAAACCAACCACACTGTGATTATATTACATACTACATATGTTTGTATGTAGAAACCAACCACACTGTGGTTATATTACATACTACGTATGTTTGTATGTAGAAACCAACCACACTGTGATTATATTACATACTACATATGTTTGTATGTAGAAACCAACCACGCTGTGGTTATATTACATACTACATATGTTTGTATGTAGAAACCAACCACTCTGTGGTTATATTACATACTACATATGTTTGTATGTAGAAACCAACCACACTGTGGTTATATTACATACTACGTATGTTAGTATGTAGAAACCAACCAATGCTGTGGTTATATTACATACTACATATGTTTGTATGTAGAAACACACCACTCTGTGGTTATATTACATACTACATATGTTTGTATGTAGAAACACACCACTCTGTGATTATATTACATACTACATATGTTTGTATGTAGAAACCAACCACTCTGTGATTATATTACATACTACGTATGTTTGTATGTAGAAACCAACCAATGCTGTGGTTATATTACATACTACGTATGTTTGTATGTAGAAACCAACCACACTGTGATTATATTACATACTACATATGTTTGTATGTAGAAACCAACCAATGCTGTGGTTATATTACATACTACATATGTTTGTATGTAGAAACCAACCACTCTGTGGTTATATTACATACTACATATGTTTGTATGTAGAAACCAACCACTCTGTGATTATATTACATACTACATATGTTTGTATGTAGAAACCAGCCACTCTGTGGTTATATTACATACTACATATGTTTGTATGTAGAAACCAACCACTCTGTGGTTATATTACATATTACATATGTTTGTATGTAGAAACCAACCACTCTGTGGTTATATTACATACTACATATGTTTGTATGTAGAAACCAACCACACTGTGGTTATATTACATACTACATATGTTTGTATGTAGAAACCAACCACACTGTGGTTATATTACATACTACATATGTTTGTATGTAGAAACCAACCACTCTGTGATTATATTACATACTACATATGTTTGTATGTAGAAACCAACCACTCTGTGGTTATATTACATACTACATATGTTTGTATGTAGAAACCAACCACACTGTGATTATATTACATACTACATATGTTTGTATGTAGAAACCAACCACACTGTGGTTATATTACATACTACATATGTTTGTATGTAGAAACCAACCACTCTGTGATTATATTACATATTACATATGTTTGTATGTAGAAACCAACCAATGCTGTGGTTATATTACATACTACATATGTTTGTATGTAGAAACCAGCCACTCTGTGATTATATTACATACTACATATGTTTGTATGTAGAAACCAACCACACTGTGATTATATTACATACTACATATGTTTGTATGTAGAAACCAACCACACTGTGATTATATTACATACTACATATGTTTGTATGTAGAAACCAACCACTCTGTGGTTATATTACATACTACATATGTTTGTATGTAGAAACCAACCACGGCTGCTGTGATTATATTACATACTACATATGTTTGTATGTAGAAACCAACCACTCTGTGATTATATTACATACTACATATGTTTGTATGTAGAAACCAACCACGCTGTGGTTATATTACATACTACATATGTTTGTATGTAGAAACCAACCACTCTGTGATTATATTACATACTACATATGTTTGTATGTAGAAACCAACCACTCTGTGTTTATATTACATACTACATATGTTTGTATGTAGAAACCAACCACGCTGTGGTTATATTACATACTACATATGTTTGTATGTAGAAACCAACCACGGCTGTGATATATTACATACTACATATGTTTGTATGTAGAAACCAACCACTCTGTGGTTATATTACATACTACATATGTTTGTATGTAGAAACCAACCACACTGTGATTATATTACATACTACATATGTTTGTATGTAGAAACCAACCACTCTGTGATTATATTACATACTACGTATGTTTGTATGTAGAAACCAACCAATGCTGTGGTTATATTACATACTACCTATGTTTGTATGTAGAAACCAACCACACTGTGATTATATTACATACTACATATGTTTGTATGTAGAAACCAACCAATGCTGTGGTTATATTACATACTACATATGTTTGTATGTAGAAACCAACCACACTGTGATTATATTACATACTACATATGTTTGTATGTAGAAACCAACCACTCTGTGGTTATATTACATACTACATATGTTTGTATGTAGAAACCAACCACTCTGTGGTTATATTACATACTACATATGTTTGTATGTAGAAACCAACCACACTGTGATTATATTACATACTACATATGTTTGTATGTAGAAACCAACCACACTGTGGTTATATTACATACTACATATGTTTGTATGTAGAAACCAACCACGCTGTGTTTATATTACATACTACATATGTTTGTATGTAGAAACCAACCACACTGTGATTATATTACATACTACATATGTTTGTATGTAGAAACCAACCAATGCTGTGTTTATATTACATACTACATATGTTTGTATGTAGAAACCAACCACACTGTGATTATATTACATACTACACATGTTTGTATGTAGAAACCAACCACTCTGTGGTTATATTACATACTACATATGTTTGTATGTAGAAACCAACCACACTGTGGTTATATTACATACTACATATGTTTGTATGTAGAAACCAACCACTCTGTGATTATATTACATACTACATATGTTTGTATGTAGAAACCAACCACTCTGTGATTATATTACATACTACATATGTTTGTATGTAGAAACCAAGCACGGCTGTGTTTATATTACATACTACATATGTTTGTATGTAGAAACCAACCACACTGTGGTTATATTACATACTACATATGTTTGTATGTAGAAACCAACCACACTGTGTTTATATTACATACTACATATGTTTGTATGTAGAAACCAACCACTCTGTGATTATATTACATACTACATATGTTTGTATGTAGAAACCAACCACTCTGTGGTTATATTACATACTACATATGTTTGTATGTAGAAACCAACCACACTGTGATTATATTACATACTACATATGTTTGTATGTAGAAACCAACCACTCTGTGGTTATATTACATACTACATATGTTTGTATGTAGAAACAAACCACACTGTGATTATATTACATACTACATATGTTTGTATGTAGAAACCAACCACTCTGTGATTATATTACATACTACATATGTTTGTATGTAGAAACCAACCACGCTGTGATTATATTACATACTACATATGTTTGTATGTAGAAACCAACCACTCTGTGGTTATATTACATACTACATATGTTTGTATGTAGAAACCAACCACGCTGTGATTATATTACATACTACATATGTTTGTATGTAGAAACCAACCACTCTGTGTTTATATTACATACTACATATGTTTGTATGTAGAAACCAACCACTCTGTGGTTATATTACATACTACATATGTTTGTATGTAGAAACCAACCACACTGTGGTTATATTACATACTACATATGTTTGTATGTAGAAACCAACCACGGCTGTGATTATATTACATACTACATATGTTTGTATGTAGAAACCAACCACGCTGTGATTATATTACATACTACATATGTTTGTATGTAGAAACCAACCACGCTGTGTTTATATTACATACTACATATGTTTGTATGTAGAAACCAACCACACTGTGATTATATTACATACTACATATGTTTGTATGTAGAAACCAACCACTCTGTGATTATATTACATACTACATATGTTTGTATGTAGAAACCAACCACTCTGTGGTTATATTACATACTACATATGTTTGTATGTAGAAACCAACCACTCTGTGATTATATTACATACTACATATGTTTGTATGTAGAAACCAACCACGCTGTGGTTATATTACATACTACATATGTTTGTATGTAGAAACCAACCACTCTGTGATTATATTACATACTACATATGTTTGTATGTAGAAACCAACCACGGCTGCTGTGGTTATATTACATACTACATATGTTTGTATGTAGAAACCAACCACCACGCACATGATGCAGTTGGATTTATATGATCAGATTTGATGATTGCTTTGCGTCGAAACCGAACGCAGGTCATACGAACCGATAGAGACGCGTACTAAAGAGCATCTGACCCAACTCCGGTCTGCCGAGGGCCTCATATTGGTTACATATGATAAGGTGCTATAATGAACGAAACCCACGGCCCATATGCAAACGTAATTTAAGCCCCGCCAACTAATGTAGCTATTGATAGCTGTGGTAAAAGGACCGGTTGAGCTGAGAGGATGGCCAGTAGATTGGATCTAACACAAATGAGGTGGAGCAGAGCATGACCAGCGACCTAGATGTCGGGAGAGTGAGGGTGGAGTTATACCGAGTGTGTGGCTGCTGGGGCTGCAGCTTCAGTGCTGAAGGGGTGACCCGTGTAGCGTTGAGGTGAAAGATAACACCTTTATTACTTGACAAAGGAGAGAAGTGAAACAGAATTTGGATGAGGGTTGAAGTGGAGGGATGAATAGTGAATGATGAGGAGCAGAGCGGGGGCCGAGGAAGAGGAGGAGGGATGAATAGAGAATGATGAGGAGCATAGCGGGGTCGAGGAAGAGGAGGAGGGATGAATAGAGGACACAATTACATTTTATCGATTGCAATTTAAATGCACAGAGATGCCGTGACGAGATCCTGAGACCCCATTGTCGTGCCATTCATCCACCACCATCACCTCATGTTTCAGCATGATGATGCACAACCTCATGTCACAAGGATCTGGACACAATTCCTGGAAGCTGAAAATGTTTCAGTTCTTTCATGGCCTGCATGCTTACCAGACATGTCACCCATTGAGCATGTTTGGGATGCTCTGGATCGACGTGTACGACAGCGTATTCCAGTTCCCGCCAATATCCACTAATGTTGCCTAGTCATTGAAGAAGAGTGGGACAACATTCCACAGGCCACAATCAACAGCCTGAACAACTCTGTGCGAAGGAGATGTGTCACTGCACGAAGCAAATGGTGGTCACACCAGATACTGACTGGTTTTCTTATTCACGCCCCCAACAGATGAATATCTGTATTGCCAGTCGTGTAAAGTACAAAGATTAGGGCCTAATACATTTATTTCAATGGACTGATTTCCTCATATGAACTGTAACTCAGTAAAATCATTGAAATTGTTGCATGTTGTGTTTATATTTTTGTTTTAGTGTATGTACGACAACAACCCTGTCCTGTCCTGGCTATACACACAACAACCCTGTCCTGTCTATACACACAACAACCCTGTCCTGTCCTGTCTATACACACAACAACCCTGTCCTGTCTATACACACAACAACCCTGTCCTGTCTATACACACAACAACCCTGTCCTGTCCTGTCTATACACACAACAACCCTGTCCTGTCCTGTCTATACACACAACAACCCTGTCCTGTCCTGTCTATACACACAACAACCCTGTCCTGTCTATACACACAACAACCCTGTCCTGTCCTGGCTATACACACAACAACCCTGTCCTGTCCTGTCTATACACACAACAACCCTGTCCTGTCTTGTCCTGTCTATACACACTTGGACTTGAATCGTAGATCAGAGGAACCGTGGACTGTTGACTCTAGATCAGAGGAACCGTGGACTGTTGACTCTAGATCAGAGGAACCGTGGACTGTTGACTGTAGATCAGAGGAACCGTGGACTGTTGACTGTAGATCAGAGGAACCGTGTACTGTTGACTCTAGATCAGAGGAACCGTGGACTGTTGACTCTAGATCAGAGGAACCGTGGGCTGTTGACTCTAGATCAGAGGAACCGTGTACTGTTGACTAGATCAGAGGAACGATGGACTGTTGACTCTAGATCAGAGGAACCGTGGACTGTTGACTCTAGATCAGAGGAACCGTGGACTGTTGACTCTAGATCAGAGGAACCGTGGACTGTTGACTGTAGATCAGTGGAACCGTGGACTGTTGACTCTAGATCAGAGGAACCGTGGACTGTTGACTGTAGATCAGAGGAACCGTGGACTGTTGACTCTAGATCAGAGGAACCGTGGACTGTTGACTCGAGATCAGAGGAACCGTGGACTGTTGACTGTAGATCAGAGGAACCGTGGGCTGTTGACTCTAGATCAGAGGAACCGTGGACTGTTGACTGTAGATCAGAGGAACCATGGATTGTTGACTCGAGATCAGAGGAACCGTGGACTGTTGACTGTAGATCAGAGGAACCGTGGACTGTTGACTCTAGATCAGAGGAACCGTGGACTGTTGACTCTAGATCAGAGGAACCGTGGACTGTTGACTCTAGATCAGAGGAACCGTGGACTGTTGACTCTAGATCAGAGGAACCGTGGACTGTTGACTCTAGATCAGAGGAACCGTGGACTGTTGACTCTAGATCAGAGGAACCGTGGACTGTTGACTGTAGATCAGAGGAACCGTGGACTGTTGACTCTAGATCAGAGGAACCGTGGACTGTTGACTCGAGATCAGAGGAACCGTGGACTGTTGACTCTCGATCAGAGGAACCGTGGACTGTTGACTCTAGATCAGAGGAACCGTGGACTGTTGACTCTAGATCAGAGGAACCATGGACTGTTGACTCTAGATCAGAGGAACCGTGGACTGTTGACTCTAGATCAGAGGAACCATGGACTGTTGACTCTAGATCAGAGGAACCGTGGACTGTTGACTCTAGATCAGAGGAACCGTGGACTGTTGACTCTAGATCAGAGGAACCGTGGACTGTTGACTCTAGATCAGAGGAACCGTGGACTGTTGACTAGATCAGAGGAACGATGGACTGTTGACTAGATCAGAGGAACGATGGACTGTTGACTCTAGATCAGAG
This sequence comes from Salvelinus namaycush, assembly GCF_016432855.1. NCBI lineage: Eukaryota > Metazoa > Chordata > Actinopteri > Salmoniformes > Salmonidae > Salvelinus > Salvelinus namaycush. Next base: position 3,575,384 of record NC_052309.1, read on the forward strand.
GAACCGTGGACTGTTGACTGTAGATCAGAGGAACCGTGGACTGTTGACTCTAGATCAGAGGAACCGTGGACTGTTGACTAGATCAGAGGAACGATGGACTGTTGACTCTAGATCAGAGGAACCGTGGACTGTTGACTCTAGATCAGAGGAACCGTGGACTGTTGACTGTAGATCAGTGGAACCGTGGACTGTTGACTGTAGATCAGAGGAACCGTGTACTGTTGACTCTAGATCAGAGGAACCGTGGACTGTTGACTCTAGATCAGAGGAACCGTGGACTGTTGACTCTAGATCAGAGGAACCGTAGACTGTTGACTGTAGATCAGAGGAACCGTGGACTGTTGACTCTAGATCAGAGGAACCGTGGACTGTTGACTCTAGATCAGAGGAACCGTGGACTGTTGACTCTAGATCAGAGGAACCGTGGACTGTTGACTGTAGATCAGAGGAACCGTGTACTGTTGACTCTAGATCAGAGGAACCGTGGACTGTTGACTCTAGATCAGAGGAACCGTGGACTGTTGACTCTAGATCAGAGGAACCGTAGACTGTTGACTGTAGATCAGAGGAACCGTGGACTGTTGACTCTAGATCAGAGGAACCGTGGACTGTTGACTCTAGATCAGAGGAACCGTGGACTGTTGACTCTAGATCAGAGGAACCGTGGGCTGTTGACTGTAGATCAGAGGAACCGTGGACTGTTGACTCTAGATCAGAGGAACCGTGGACTGTTGACTCTAGATCAGAGGAACCGTGGACTGTTGACTCTAGATCAGAGGAACCGTGGACTGTTGACTGTAGATCAGAGGAACCGTGGACTGTTGACTGTAGATCAGAGGAACCGTGGACTGTTGACTCTAGATCAGAGGAACCGTGGACTGTTGACTCTAGATCAGAGGAACCGTGGACTGTTGACTGTAGATCAGAGGAACCGTGGACTGTTGACTCGAGATCAGAGGAACCATGGACTGTTGACTCTAGATCAGAGGAACCGTGGACTGTTGACTGTAGATCAGAGGAACCGTGGACTGTTGACTGTAGATCAGTGGAACCGTGGATTGTTGACTCGAGATCAGAGGAACCGTGGACTGTTGACTGTAGATCAGAGGAACCGTGGACTGTTGACTGTAGATCAGAGGAACCGTGGACTGTTGACTGTAGATCAGAGGAACCGTGGACTGTTGACTCGAGATCAGAGGAACCATGGACTGTTGACTCTAGATCAGAGGAACCGTGGACTGTTGACTGTAGATCAGAGGAACCGTGGACTGTTGACTGTAGATCAGAGGAACCGTGGACTGTTGACTCTAGATCAGAGGAACCGTGGATTGTTGACTGTAGATCAGAGGAACCATGGACTTATCATTGGTGAACACAGTTCAACATAGTATTTTAGTCTATCCATATTATACAATCTATGTTGAGTATGACAGGGAAGTCCTTTATCTATTGTCCAGGGGCATTGAAGTAAACTTCATTGTTTGACCTCCAATGTTACCAGTTTGCGCTGTGAGATACAATAGTCCTACACCTCGATACCGTTCTACCAACTTAGCTATCTCCTCTCTATCTCCTCTAGCTAAGGCATGAACAGGTACTGTAGGCCTACAGCTTGATACAGTATGTATATATACAGCTCTGTGTAGTTTCAACTCTTCTCCTCTCCTCTCTATCTCCTCTAGCTAAGGCATGGACAGGTACTGTAGGCCTACAGCTTGATACAGTATGTATATACAGTATACAACTCTGTGTAGTTCCACCTCTTCTCCTCTCCTCTCTATCTCCTCTAGCTAAGGCATGGACAGGTACTGTAGGCCTACAGCTTGATACAGTATGTATATACAGTATACAGCTCTGTGTAGTTTCAACTCTTCTCCTCTCCTCTCTATCTCCTCTAGCTAAGGCATGGACAGGTACTGTAGGCCTACAGCTTGATACCGTTCTACCAACTCAGCTGTCTCCTCTCTATCTCCTGTAGCTAAGGCATGGAAAGATACTGTAGGCCTACAGCTTGATACAGTATGTATATATACAGCTCTGTGTCGTACCACCTCTTCTCTAAGTCATGGGGTAGTTTGAAGTACGGAAGCCAGTGCTGGGTAGATAAAAGACAAAACAAATCAATATTCCCATTGTCTTCTGACTGATGAGCTCTGTGATGTGAAACAATGACAGGTTTCTAGATGAGCTATCTGTGCAGACGGTCGTCACGCTCTGTGATGTGAAACAATGACAGGTTTCTAGATGAGCTATCTGTGCAGACGGTCGTCACGCTCTGTGATGTGAAACAATGACAGGTTTCTAGATGAGCTATCTGTGCAGACGGTCGTCACGCTCTGTGATGTGAAACAATGACAGGTTTCTAGATGAGCTATCTGTGCAGACGGTCGTCAAGCTCTGTGATGTGAAACAATGACAGGTTCCTAGATGAGCTATCTGTGCAGACGGTCGTCACGCTCTGTGATGTGAAACAATGACAGGTTTCTAGATGAGCTATCTGTGCAGACGGCCGTCACGCTCTGTGATGTGAAACAATGACAGGTTTCTAGATGAGCTATCTGTGCAGACGGCCGTCACGCTCTGTGATGTGAAACAATGACAGGTTTCTAGATGAGCTATCTGTGCAGACGGCCGTCACGCTCTGTGATGTGAAACAATGACAGGTTTCTAGATGAGCTATCTGTGCAGACGGTCGTCATGCTCTGTGATGTGAAACCATGACAGGTTTCTAGATCAGAAGATGGTTATTTGATCTATGTATTTCATAGACACTATAGATCTGAGGTTTCACACATATTCCACAGACGTGTAAATGTATAGAGTTACAGCGTACTTGTGTTACTATAGTGTGCGCAGAGGTTAATCCATTCTTTCTTTTCTAATTAAAAATCTCTCTCTAATTTCTGAATCCCGCTTGTAACGTCGGTAGGCTTCTATACTTTGGAGTCGGAGGGGCAGGTAGCCTACACACACACGCACGCACACACACACACACACACACACACACACACAGTGGCAAAGATATTCAGCTGGCAGACACTGGAATAAGTTTTTTTGCGTAGGCGCTTTGTTGCATTTTTTTGTGGTACTGGGAAAAAATGCCTGGAACGTAAAATAACGTTATTCCCATTTTTTTAAAATAACGATTCTGTTCTGGAACAGTATAGCTGTCACGCCCTGACCTTAGAGAGCCTTTTTATTTCTCTATTTGGTTAGGTCAGGGTGTGATTTGGTTGGACATTCTAGTTTTCTATTTCTTTGTTGGCCGGGTATTGTTCCCAATCAGAGGCAGCTGTCTATTGTTGTCTCTGATTGGGAATCATACTTAGGCAGCCTGTTTTCCACCCTTGTTTGTGAGAGCTTGTCTTTGTACAGTTGCTGTTTAGCGCAACAGAGCTTTACGTTCGTTTCGTGTTTTGTTGTTTTTTGGTGTCATTTGAAAATAAAGAACAAATGTACGCCTACCACGCTGCACCTTGGTCTCCTTCCAAGATCACTTTCGTTCCTGGTTCTGATTCTGTTCCTTAAAGTTTTCTGTTCTGTTCCCTGAACCTGTTCAAACCCTTGGTTTTAATTACTTAATAGTTCATAGTTGATATCATTAAAATCACTAGAACTAATTGGTAGGTCTACCATTACTTGCTACTTCTGTGAACTGTCATTATTCTCCCTCCTCATGACGGAGAGACATTAGAAAATATCTTCAAGATATTCAAGATATCTGGGTTTTTGGTAATGGAATTACAAGACATAACTTAAGGTAAACAGTTTCTCTGAAACTATATATATATATATTTTGTTGTTGATGTTGATATGAGTTGGCAGGGGTCTTTACGTCAACATTATTGTGTTTGAATGTATTTCTGAAAGCGTTTAAAGACTTTTCTGGTTTATGTTTTCTAACACTCTTTTCCATCGGTTCATCCAGAAATCAAAAGTCATTCCTTATGCCTCGTTTTTAAGATGGAAAATGGTTGAAACATTGATCTATGTCTTCATTTCCCTAAAATATATAAATATAAATATAAATATATAGATAAATATAGACTCTTAGATTTGAATTTGAAACCAATTTGATATTCTCCTATGAACTTCACCTGTTGGTGCTCATGGGTCCTTTTTAGATGGAAATAATGACGAATTACAACAGAAATAATATTTTAAAGTGTAGTGTTGATGTGGTGTCGGAAAGGTGCTTGTCAGTCAGAGTTAGCGTTATGCCTCCTGGCAGGTTGATGACACCTTCCAGGCAGCTCGCTGCTGAAGTAAACACGGCCCTGAATGATGATGATAAGATGACAGCGCTGAGGATGGAGCGCGTCTTGCCAGTTCCTGCTCGACTTTGCTCTGGGGGCTTTTTTTTTTGCGTGAATTATTATTTTGTTTGCTTAGAATGTTCATGTCATTTCCTACGACCGACAAACATCATGAATCTGGAGCTACACACTTCTTCTCTCAGCAGATCAGGAATACTACTTCCTCTACTTCCTCCCCAGCTGATCTGATGCTGCTGACCGAGATGACCGAAGGCAACACTGCTGACGAAGAAGAGGAAGAAAAGGGGGTCTCCAAGCTAGGCTGAAAAGACTGGCTACACGGCCTCCTCTTCCTAGTGTCCTGATGGCTTATGTCCAGTCACTGGAACAGAAACTTTGTGAACTCAGAGCATGGTTTCATGCATTGAGGAATATACAGTGCATTCGGAAAGTATTCAGACCCCTTGACTTTTTCCACATTTTGTTACGTTACAGCCTTATATTAAAATGGATTCAATAATTTCCCCCCTCATCAATAATGATAAAGCAAAAACAGTTTTTTTGAAGTGTTTACAAATGTATTCAATATACAAAACGTATCACATTTACATAAGTATTCAGACCCTTTATCTCAGTACTTTGTTGAAGCACCTTTCGCAGTGAGTACACCTTTGAGACTTCTTGGGTATGACGCTACAAGCTTGGCACACCTGTATTTGAGGAGTTTCTCCCATTCTTCTCTGCAGATCCTCTCAAGCTCTGTCAGGTTGGATGGGGATAGCTGCACAGCTATTTTCAGGTCTCTCCAGAGATATTAGATCGGGTTCAAGTTCGGGCTCTGGCTGGGCCACTCAAGGATATTCAGAAGCCACTCCTGCGTTGTCTTGGCTCTGTACTTAGGGTCGTTGTCCTGTTGGAAGGTAAAACTTCACCCCAGTCTGAGGTCCTGAGCGCTCTGGAGCAGGTTTTCATCAAGGATCTCTCTGTACTTTGCTCCGTTCATCTCTCCCTCGATCCTGACTAGTCTCCCAGTCCCTGCCACTGAAAAACCTCCCCACAGCATGATGCTGCCACCACCATTCTTCACCGTAGGGATGGTGCCAGGTTTCCTCCAGACGTGACGCTTGGCATTCAGGCCAAAGAGTTCAATCTTGATTTCATCAGACCAGATAATCGTGTTTCTCGTGGTCTGAGAGTCCTTTAGGTGCCTTTTGGCAAACTTCAAGCGGGCTGTCATGTACCTTTTACTGAGGAGTGGCTTCCGTCTGGCCACTCTACCATGAAGGCCTGATTGGTGGAGTACTGCAGAGATGGTTGTCCTTCTTGAAGGTTCTACCATCTCCATAGAAGAACTCTGGAATTCTGTCAGAGTGACCATTGGGTTCTTGGTCACCTCCCTGACCAAGGCCCTTCTCCCCCGATTGCTCAGTTTGGCCGGGCAGCCAGCTCTAGGAAGAGTCTTGGTGGTTCCAAACTTCTTCCATTTAAGAATGGAGGCCACTGTGTTCTTGGGGATCTTCAATGCTGCAGAAATGTTTTTGTACCCTTCCCACAATCCTGTCTCGGAGCTCTACGGACATGACTTGCTCTGACATGCACTGTCAACTGTGGGACCTTATATAGACAAGTTTTTGCCTTTCCAAATCATGTCCAATCAATTTAATTTACCACAGGTGGACTCAAATCAAGTTGTAGAAACGTCTCAAGAATGATCAATGGAAACAGGATGCACCTGAGCTCAATTTCGAGTCTCATAGCAAAGGGTCTGAATACTTATGTAAATAAGATATTATTGTAAAAAACATTTGGTGCTGAAAAATTCTAAAAACCTGTTTTCACTTTGTCATTATGTGGTATTGTGTGTAGATTGATGATGACAATGTTTTTTTTAATCAATTTTAGAATACGGCTGAGATATAACAAAATGTGCAAAAAGGGAAGAGGTCTGAATACTTCCCAAAATGCACTGTAAATCATCAGTCACAGGCTTCACTAGGAAATGTGTTGATGATGTTGTACCCACAGTAACAATCCGGACATACCCCAACCAAAAACCCTGGGTGAATGGAGATATCCATACCATGCTGAAAGACTGTACTGCAGCATTACCACAGGTGGACCCCAATCAATGTCAGCAGAACGAACCCCGGTGACTCGGTGGTGTGCGACCCATACAAGGCAAGCAGGTACGAGCTCCACAAATCCATTAGGGACGTAAAGACAACACAGACTCAAACTTGAATTGATGTTCGACAACTCAGGCTCACGACGCATGTAGCAAGGACTACAGACTATCACAGACTACAAAGGCAAATCCAGCTATGCGGTGCTCACCGAAGCCTTCCTCCCAGACAAGCTTAACATATTCCATGCTGACTTCGAGGCAGACAATATCGAGCCATCCAGGAAGACTCTCTCTGCTCTGGACAACCAAGTGCTTTCGCTCTCTGGGGCTGATGTGAGGAAATCTCTCAGACTGAATATTTAACACTATTGTTCCCTCCAAGCGCGACACCATGCTCAGAGCCCCGCGTCTGAACACCACCTCTGCAACTGGATCCTGGATTTCCTGACAGGCTGACAGGGTGTGAGGATTGGCAACAACACCTCCTCCACACTGACTCTGGGGACCTGAGGAATAGTTACAGGGGAGAGGAGGGACGTGGGGAATAGTTACAGGGGAGAGGAGGGACGTGGGGAATAGTTACAAGGGAGAGGAGGGACCTGTGGAATTGTTACAGGGGAGAGGAGGGACCTGAAGTATAGTTACAAGGGAGAGGATGGACGTGGGGAATAGTTACAAGGGAGAGGATGGACTTTGGAAATAGTTACAGGGGAGAGGAGGGACTTGAAGTATAGTTACAGGGGAGAGGATGGACGTGGGGAATAGTTACAAGGGAGAGGATGGACCTTGGAAATAGTTACAGGGGAGAGGAGGGACGTGGGGAATAGTTACAGGGGAGAGGAAGGACCTGGGGAATAGTTACAGGGGAGAGGAAGGACATGGGGAATAGTTACAGGGGAGAGGAAGGACGTGGGGAATAGTTACAGGGGAGAGGAAGGACCTGGGGAATAGTTACAGGGGAGAGGAGGGACGTGGGGAATAGTTACAGGGGAGAGGAAGGACCTGGGGAATAGTTACAGGGGAGAGGAAGGACATGGGGAATAGTTACAGGGGAGAGGAAGGACGTGGGGAATAGTTACAGGGGAGAGGAAGGACCTGGGGAATAGTTACATGGGAGAGGATGGACCTTGGAAATAGTTACAGGGGAGAGGAGGGACGTGGGGAATAGTTACAGGGGAGAGGAAGGACCTGGGGAATAGTTACAGGGGAGAGGAAGGACCTGGGGAATAGTTACAGGGGAGAGGAGGGACCTGGGGAATAGTTACAGGGGAGAGGAAGGACCTGGGGAATAGTTACAGGGGAGAGGAAGGACCTGGGGAATAGTTACATGGGAGAGGCGGGACCTGGGGAATAGTTACAGGGGAGAGGAAGGACCTGGGGAATAGTTACAGGGGAGAGGACTTGACATGGACCAACACCTGGGGAATAGTTACAAGGGAGAGGACTTGACATGGACCAACACCTGGGGAATAGTTACAAGGGAGAGGACTTGACATGGACCAACACCTGGGGAATAGTTACAGGGGAGAGGACTTGACATGGACCAACACCTGGGGAATAGTTACAGGGGAGAGGACTTGACATGGACCAACACCTGGGGAATAGTTACAGGGGAGAGGAAGGACCTGGGGAATAGTTACAGGGGAGAGGAAGGACCTGGGGAATAGTTACAGGGGAGAGGAAGGACCTGGGGAATAGTTACAGGGGAGAGGAAGGACCTGGGGAATAGTTACAGGGGAGAGGAAGGACCTGGGGAATAGTTACAGGGGAGAGGAGGGACCTGGGGAATAGTTACAGGGGAGAGGAAGGACCTGGGGAATAGTTACAGGGGAGAGGAGGGACCTGGGGAATAGTTACAGGGGAGAGGAAGGACCTGGGGAATAGTTACAGGGGAGAGGAGGGACCAGGGGAATAGTTACAGGGGAGAGGACTTGACATGGACCAACACCTGGGGAATAGTTACAGGGGAGAGGAAGGACCTGGGGAATAGTTACAGGGGAGAGGACTTGACATGGACCAACACCTGGGGTATAGTTACAGGGGAGAGGACTTGACATGGACCAACACCTGGGGTATAGTTACAGGGGAGAGGACTTGACATGGACCAACACCTGGGGTATAGTTACAAGGGAGAGGACTTGACATGGACCAACACCTGGGGAATAGTTACAAGGGAGAGGACTTGACATGGACCAACACCTGGGGAATAGTTACAAGGGAGAGGACTTGACATGGACCAACACCTGGGGAATAGTTACAGGGGAGAGGACTTGACATGGACCAACACCTGGGGAATAGTTACAGGGGAGAGGACTTGACATGGACCAACACCTGGGGAATAGTTACAGGGGAGAGGAAGGACCTGGGGAATAGTTACAGGGGAGAGGAAGGACCTGGGGAATAGTTACAGGGGAGAGGAAGGACCTGGGGAATAGTTACAGGGGAGAGGAAGGACCTGGGGAATAGTTACAGGGGAGAGGAGGGACCTGGGGAATAGTTACAGGGGAGAGGAAGGACCTGGGGAATAGTTACAGGGGAGAGGAGGGACCTGGGGAATAGTTACAGGGGAGAGGAAGGACCTGGGGAATAGTTACAGGGGAGAGGAGGGACCTGGGGAATAGTTACAGGGGAGAGGACTTGACATGGACCAACACCTGGGGAATAGTTACAGGGGAGAGGAAGGACCTGGGGAATAGTTACAGGGGAGAGGACTTTACATGGACCAACACCTGGGGAATAGTTACAGGGGAGAGGAAGGACCTGGGGAATAGTTACAGGGGAGAGGAAGGACCTGGGGAATAGTTACAGGGGAGAGGAAGGACCTGGGGAATAGTTACAGGGGAGAGGAAGGACCTGGGGAATAGTTACAGGGGAGAGGAGGGACCTGGGGAATAGTTACAGGGGAGAGGACTTGACATGGACCAACACCTGGGGAATAGTTACAAGGGAGAGGACTTGACATGGACCAACACCTGGGGAATAGTTACAGGGGAGAGGACTTGACATGGACCAACACCTGGGGAATAGTTACAGGGGAGAGGACTTGACATGGACCAACACCTGGGGAATAGTTACAGGGGAGAGGAAGGACCTGGGGAATAGTTACAGGGGAGAGGAAGGACCTGGGGAATAGTTACAGGGGAGAGGAAGGACCTGGGGAATAGTTACAGGGGAGAGGAAGGACCTGGGGAATAGTTACAGGGGAGAGGAAGGACCTGGGGAATAGTTACAGGGGAGAGGAGGGACCTGGGGAATAGTTACAGGGGAGAGGAAGGACCTGGGGAATAGTTACAGGGGAGAGGAGGGACCTGGGGAATAGTTACAGGGGAGAGGAAGGACCTGGGGAATAGTTACAGGGGAGAGGAGGGACCTGGGGAATAGTTACAGGGGAGAGGACTTGACATGGACCAACACCTGGTGAATAGTTACAGGGGAGAGGAAGGACCTGGGGAATAGTTACAGGGGAGAGGACTTTACATGGACCAACACCTGGGGAATAGTTACAGGGGAGAGGAAGGACCTGGGGAATAGTTACAGGGGAGAGGACTTGACATGGACCAACACCTGGGGAATAGTTACAAGGGAGAGGACTTGACATGGACCAACACCTGGGGAATAGTTACAAGGGAGAGGACTTGACATGGACCAACACCTGGGGAATAGTTACAGGGGAGAGGACTTGACATGGACCAACACCTGGGGAATAGTTACAGGGGAGAGGACTTGACATGGACCAACACCTGGGGAATAGTTACAGGGGAGAGGAAGGACCTGGGGAATAGTTACAGGGGAGAGGAAGGACCTGGGGAATAGTTACAGGGGAGAGGAAGGACCTGGGGAATAGTTACAGGGGAGAGGAAGGACCTGGGGAATAGTTACAGGGGAGAGGAGGGACCTGGGGAATAGTTACAGGGGAGAGGAAGGACCTGGGGAATAGTTACAGGGGAGAGGAGGGACCTGGGGAATAGTTACAGGGGAGAGGAAGGACCTGGGGAATAGTTACAGGGGAGAGGAGGGACCTGGGGAATAGTTACAGGGGAGAGGACTTGACATGGACCAACACCTGGGGAATAGTTACAGGGGAGAGGAAGGACCTGGGGAATAGTTACAGGGGAGAGGACTTTACATGGACCAACACCTGGGGAATAGTTACAGGGGAGAGGAAGGACCTGGGGAATAGTTACAGGGGAGAGGAAGGACCTGGGGAATAGTTACAGGGGAGAGGAAGGACCTGGGGAATAGTTACAGGGGAGAGGAAGGACCTGGGGAATAGTTACAGGGGAGAGGAGGGACCTGGGGAATAGTTACAGGGGAGAGGACTTGACATGGACCAACACCTGGGGAATAGTTACAAGGGAGAGGACTTGACATGGACCAACACCTGGGGAATAGTTACAGGGGAGAGGACTTGACATGGACCAACACCTGGGGAATAGTTACAGGGGAGAGGACTTGACATGGACCAACACCTGGGGGATAGTTACAGGGGAGAGGAAGGACCTGGGGAATAGTTACAGGGGAGAGGAAGGACCTGGGGAATAGTTACAGGGGAGAGGAAGGACCTGGGGAATAGTTACAGGGGAGAGGAAGGACCTGGGGAATAGTTACAGGGGAGAGGAAGGACCTGGGGAATAGTTACAGGGGAGAGGAGGGACCTGGGGAATAGTTACAGGGGAGAGGAAGGACCTGGGGAATAGTTACAGGGGAGAGGAGGGACCTGGGGAATAGTTACAGGGGAGAGGAAGGACCTGGGGAATAGTTACAGGGGAGAGGAGGGACCTGGGGAATAGTTACAGGGGAGAGGACTTGACATGGACCAACACCTGGTGAATAGTTACAGGGGAGAGGAAGGACCTGGGGAATAGTTACAGGGGAGAGGACTTTACATGGACCAACACCTGGGGAATAGTTACAGGGGAGAGGAAGGACCTGGGGAATAGTTACAGGGGAGAGGACTTGACATGGACCAACACCTGGGGTATAGTTACAGGGGAGAGGAAGGACCTGGGGAATAGTTACAGGGGAGAGGACTTGACATGGACCAACACCTGGGGTATAGTTACAGGGGAGAGGACTTGACATGGACCAACACCTGGGGTATAGTTACAGGGGAGAGGACTTGACATGGACCAACACCTGGGGAATAGTTACAGGGGAGAGGACTTGACATGGACCAACACCTGGGGAATAGTTACAGGGGAGAGGACTTGACATGGACCAACACCTGGGGAATAGTTACAGGGGAGAGGACTTGACATGGACCAACACCTGGGGAATAGTTACAGGGGAGAGGACTTGACATGGACCAACACCTGAAGTATAGTTACAGGGGAGAGGACTTGACATGGACCAACACCTGGGGAATAGTTACAGGGGAGAGGACTTGACATGGACCAACACCTGAAGTATAGTTACAGGGGAGAGGACTTGACATGGACCAACACCACCATCACTCTTGTGAAGAGGGTGCACCAGAATCTCTACTTCTTAAGGCGGATATAAATTTCGGCATGCCATCCCGGGTCCTCTCCAAATACTACCGATGCACCATCGAGAACATCTTGATTCGGTATAGGAATCTCTCTGTACACGCCCACAACGCCCTCCAGCAGGTAGTGAAGACAGCCCAGTACATCACTGGGATCGTGCTCCCACCCATCCAGGACATCTACTCGAAACGTTGCCTGAGGAAGGAATGCAGCATCATCAAGGACGCCACATGCCACGAGCTGTTCTCTCCCTTACCGTCGGGCAGATGGTATCGGAGCGTGAGGTCTGATACCAACAGGCTCAGAGACAGTTTCTATCTGCAAGCCATCAGACTGCTGAACACTTGAACTGGACTGACCACCTGCTCTGATTCTCTTCACCTTGGCACACACACACACACACACACACACACACACACACACACACACACACACACACACACACACACACACACACACACACACACACACACACACACACACACACACACACACACACACACACACACACACACACGGATACACACACACATATATATATACAGTATATATATATATGCAGCATACACACCACAACCCCCCCTTCCCCAGTACACATGTAAATATTGGACTATAGATTGTAAATATTGGACTATAAATTGTACCTTCCTGTATTATACTTACGCTAAAATATTTATTCTATTCTACTGAGACATTTACTTTATGTTCATAATTTTTATTTTGTCTTATTGTTGTTGCATTGTCGAGAAGGAACCTGTAAGTAAGCATTTGGTTGGATGGTGAATACCACCTGTATCTCGTACACATGACTAATACAACGTGAAACTGAAGCAGAGGCTATTGAACGGCACTCCGTAGAGGTAATAGAATCATAGATCACCACGAGTGTCGACTCAACCCAGATAAAAAGGCTTTTAGTGGGACAACAGACAGAACTCTCTCCTGTGTGTTTGTTTTAGTGGAACAACAGACAGAACTCTCTCCTGTGTGTTTGTTTTAGTGGGACAACAGACAGAACTCTCTCCTGTGTGTTTGTTTTACTGAGACAACAGACATAACTCTCTCCTGTGTGTTTGTTTTAGTGGGACAACAGACAGAACTCTCTCCTGTGTGTTTGTTTTAGTGGGACAACAGACAGAACTCTCTCCTGTGTGTTTGTTTTACTGAGACAACAGACATAACTCTCTCCTGTGTGTTTGTTTTACTGAGACAACAGACAGAACTCTCTCCTGTGTGTTTGTTTTAGTGAGACAACAGACAGAACTCTCTCCTGTGTGTTTGTTTTACTGAGACAACAGACATAACTCTCTCCTGTGTGTTTGTTTTAGTGAGACAACAGACAGAACTCTCTCCTGTGTGTTTGTTTTAGTGGGACAACAGACAGAACTCTCTCCTGTGTGTTTGTTTTAGTGGGACAACAGACAGAACTCTCTCCTGTGTGTTTGTTTTAGTGAGACAACAGACAGAACTCTCTCCTGTGTGTTTGTTTTCCTGAGACAACAGACAGAACTCTCTCCTGTGTGTTTGTTTTAGTGGGACAACAGACAGAACTCTCTCCTGTGTGTTTGTTTTAGTGGGACAACAGACAGAACTCTCTCCTGTGTGTTTGTTTTACTGAGACAACAGACAGAACTCTCTCCTGTGTGTTTGTTTTAGTGGGACAACAGACAGAACTCTCTCCTGTGTGTTTGTTTTAGTGAGACAACAGACAGAACTCTCTCCTGTGTGTGTGTTTTAGTGGGACAACAGACAGGTATTGTGTGTGTGTGGGTGCTCTGGTGTATATCGCGATACAAGTTAGTATCGTGGCAAGGAAACAAAACACAAAGCAGATTTAACTTCTTTAGGAAAAACAGCCCTGATGTTGGAAACAAACATCATTATGTTGTCATCCAGAGTCACATTCGTTGTTTTTCTTGTTTACTACTGACCCCTAGCCCAGAGAGGTTATTTCCCAAGCTATAGCACACAATATTGTATATGCAGCAGGTTTGTAAAGGACCAAAGAAAATGGTCTGCTTCGTGTTTTCATTTTTGCCATGGAAAAATTATTGCGATACCCAGACCTGTGGATGTAGTTTAATCTGTAGACATTAAGAGACTAAGACCTGTGGATGTAGTTTAATCTGTAGACATTAAGATACTCAGACCTGTGGCTGTAGTTTAATCTGTAGACATTAAGAGACTCAGACCTGTGGATGTAGTTTAATCTGTAGACATTAAGATACTCAGACCTGTGGCTGTAGTTTAATCTGTAGGCATTAAGAGACTCAGACCTGTGGATTTAGTTTAATCTGTAGACATTTTGAGACTAAGACCTGTGGATGTAGTTTAATCTGTAGACATGAAGATACTCAGACCTGTGGATGCAGTTTAATCTGTAGACATTAAGAGACTCAGACCTGTGGATGTAGTTTAATCTGTAGACATTAAGAGACTCGTTTACTGCAATCATCACAGTGTGTTTGTTTTAGTGTGACAATTAAGTGATAATGCCATAGAAGATGGTGTTTGGAGGATATATTAACATGGGTGTTTTTAGGTAAACCGTGCCAATATATCCTCCAAACACCGGCTTCCAGGGCATTATCACTTTTATACAACGAGTTACCAACATATTCAGATAATGATTGGCATATTTTAATAAACTTTACTAATTCATCCTTCCACGAGATATAGTCCCGACACAAATCTAAGGTTGTTACCCAAGCCAGCTGGCTGTTCGTTCAGTCGGTTCGGTTGCCAGAGACACGACCCAGACACGACTCTGTCTTTTTGTTCTGTATCTTTGGACGCGACCCAGTCGTTCGTTCTAAATGTTACATTGCCATACTGGCTAGCCAACTTTGGCTAACACAGTCACGTCACACAGTGCAGCCAGGAAAACAGCAAATTAGCTGCATTTTCATTTGTTTAAACTGTTTTCTAAAGACATTTATTTGGACACATCTTTAACAATCAGCTAATGAGGTGCGATTTCACTTGGCATAGAAAATGTGCTCACTCCTCTGTTCAGAGGAGCTAGCCAACAACACAGCCAACAACACAGCCAACAACACAGCTAACAACACAGCCAACAACACAGCCAACACCACAGCCAACAACACAGCCAACAACACAGCCAACAACACAGCCAACAACACAGCTATCAAAACAGCCAACAACACAGCCAACAGCACAGCCAACAACACAGCTATCAACACAGCCAACAACCCAGCTAGCAACACAACCAACAACACAGCCAACAACACAGCCAACAACACAGCTATCAACACAGCCAACATCACACCTATCAACACAGCCAACAACACAGCTATCAACACAGCCAACAACACGGCCAACAACACAGCTAAGAACACAGCCACCAACACAGCTATCAACACAGCCAACATCACAGCTAACAACACAGCCAACAACACAGCCACCAACACAGCTAACAACACAGCCAACAACACAGCCAACAACACGGCCAACAACACAGCCAACAACACAGCTAACAACACAGCCAACAACACAGATATCAAAACAGCCAACAACACGGCCAACAACACAGCCAACAACACAGCTAACAACACAGCCAACCACACAGCTATCAAAACAGTCAACAACACGGCCAACAACACAGCCAACAACACAGCCAACAACACAGCTATCAACACAACCAACAACACAGCTATCAACACAGCCAACATCACACCCATCAACATGGCCAACAACACAGCTATCAACACAGCCAACAACACGGCCAACAACACAGCTAACAAGACAGCCACCAACACAGCTATCAACACAGCCAACATCACACCTATCAACACAGCCAACAACACAGCCAACAACACAGCTATCAACACAGCCAACATCACACCCATCAACATGGCCAACAACACAGCTATCAACACAGCCAACAACACGGCCAACAACACAGCTAACAACACAGCCACCAACACAGCTATCAACACAGCCAACATCACACCTATCAACACAGCCAACAACACAGCTAACAACACAGCTATCAACACAGCAAACAACACAGCCAACAACACAGCCAACAACACAGCCAACAACACAGCCAACAACACAGCCAACAACACAGCTATCAAAACAGCCAACAACACAGCCAACAACACAGCTATCAACACAACCAACAACACAGCTATCAACACAGCCAACATCACACCCATCAACACAGCCATCAACACAGCCAACAACACAGCCAACAACACAGCCAACAACACAGCTATCAACACAACCAACAACACAGCTATCAACACAGCCAACATCACACCCATCAACATGGCCAACAACACAGCTATCAACACAGCCAACAACACGGCCAACAACACAGCTAACAAGACAGCCACCAACACAGCTATCAACACAGCCAACATCACACCTATCAACACAGCCAACAACACAGCCAACAACACAGCTATCAACACAGCCAACATCACACCCATCAACATGGCCAACAACACAGCTATCAACACAGCCAACAACACGGCCAACAACACAGCTAACAACACAGCCACCAACACAGCTATCAACACAGCCAACATCACACCTATCAACACAGCCAACAACACAGCTAACAACACAGCTATCAACACAGCCAACAACACAGCCAACAACACAGCCAACAACACAGCTAACAACACAGCCAACAACACAGCTAACAACACAGCCAACAACACAGCTAACAACACAGCCAACATCACAGCCAACAACACAGCCACCAACACAGCCAACAACACAGCTAACAACACAGCCAACAACACAGCCAACAACACAGTCAACAACACAGCTAACAACACAGCCAACAACACAGCCGACAACACAGCTAACAACACAGCTAACAACACAGCCAACAACACAGCTAACAACACAGCCAACAACACAGCTATCAAAACAGCCAACAACACAGCCACCAACACAGCCAACAACACAGCCAACAACACAGCTATCAACACAGCTAACAACACAGCTAACAACACAGTCAACCACACAGCCAACAACACAGCCAACAACACAGTCAACTACACAGCCAACAACACAGCCAACAACACAGCCAACAACACGGCCAACAACACAGCTAACAACACAGCCAACAACACAGCCAACAACACAGCCAACAACACAGTCAACAACACAGCCAACAACACAGCCATCGACACAGCTAACAGCACAGCCAACAACACGGCCAACAACACAGCTAACAACACAGCTAACAACACAGCCAACAACACGGCCAACAACACAGCTAACAGCACAGCCAACAACACGGCCAACAACACAGCTAACAACACAGCTAACAACACAGCCAACAACACAGCTAACAACACAGCCAACAACACAGCCAACAACACAGTCAACAACACAGCCAACAACACAGCCATCGACACAGCTAACAACACAGCCAACAACACGGCCAACAACACAGCTAACAACACAGCCAACAACACAGCTAACAACACAGCCAACAACACAGTCAACAACACAGCCAACAACACAGCCAACAACACAGTCAACAACACAGCCAACAACACAGCCATCAACACAGCCAACAGCACAGCCAACAGCACAGCCAACAACACAGCCAACAACACAGCCAACAACACATTCAACAACACAGCTAACACCACAGCTAACAACACAGCCAACAACACGGCCAACAACACAGCTAACAACACAGCCAACAGCACAGCCAACAGCACAGCCAACAACACAGCCAACAACACAGCCAACAACACATTCAACAACACAGTCAACAACACAGCCAACAACACAGCCAACAACACAGCTAACAACACATTCAACAACACAGTCAACAACACAGTCAACAACACAGCCAACAACACAGTCAACAACACAGCCAACAACACAGTCAACAACACAGTCAACAACACAGTCAACTACACAGCCAACAACACAGCCAACAACACAGCCAACAACACAGTCAACAACACAGCCAACAACACAGTCAACTACACAGCCAACAACACAGCCAACAACACAGCCAACAACACAGCCAACAATTATTTGTGTATAGATCCATAAAAATTATG
The DNA here is from genome assembly GCF_016432855.1 of Salvelinus namaycush. Taxonomy (NCBI): domain Eukaryota; kingdom Metazoa; phylum Chordata; class Actinopteri; order Salmoniformes; family Salmonidae; genus Salvelinus; species Salvelinus namaycush. Next base: position 3,593,316 of record NC_052309.1, read on the forward strand.
CTGATTCATGATTTCGACTGGTGAGATACGCTGCCTGTCTCTCTCTCTCTCTTGTCCCGACTCCCGACCCCCGTCTCCCGACCCCCGACCCCCGACTCTCGACTCCCGACCCCGACACGTTCATTACTATGAGACAGCTGGAGATCCAATTTCAATATTGAAACAATGTTACAAATGTCGGAGAGACAGACAGCAAGGTTTATACAAATATCCGCTGTTGGAAACCAATTGCTAGTCTAAAAGAAATGGGAGATAATGTCTAAAAGCTTTTTACAGTTTTACAAGTCTATACATTGTCTGGCTGGGCATTTTAACGTCATAGATTTACCCGGTGGTAACTTGTGGAATAGACACTGGCTGGAATGGGGTTATAACCAATCAGCATTCAGGATTAGACCCACCAGTTGTATAACAACAGACGGAGGTATGAGGCACTTCCTCTCATCTCTGTGTGTGTGTGTGTGTGTGTGTGTGTGTGTGTGTGTGTGTGTGTGTGTGTGTGTGTGTGTGTGTGTGTGTGTGTGTGTGTGTGTGTGTGTGTGTGTGTGTGTGTGTGTGTGTGTGTGTGTGTGTGTGGAATCAATCACAGCCTCTCTCATGTCAGATCTCTTTAGCTCATTATCTGCCACATTAGTTATCACATCACTCAGTCATGTCAGATCTCTGTTCTCTTCTCTCTCCTCTTCCTGTCCTGTATTCCTCCACCCGTCATCACCTCTCTTCCTGTCCTGTATTCCTCCACCCATCATCACCCCTCTTCCTGTCCTGTATTCCTCCACCCATCATCACCTCTCTGTCCTGTATTCCTCCACCCATCATCACCTCTCTTCCTGTCCTGTATTCCTCCACCCATCATCACCTCTCTTCCTGTCCTGTATTCCTCCACCCATCATCACCTCTCTGTCCTGTATTCCTCCACCCATCATCACCCCTCTTCCTGTCCTGTATTCCTCCACCCATCATCACCTCTCTTCCTGTCCTGTATTCCTCCACCCATCATCACCTCTCTTCCTGTCCTGTATTCCTCCACCCATCATCACCTCTCTTCCTGTCCTGTATTCCTCCACCCATCATCACCTCTCTTCCTGTCCTGTATTCCTCGACCCATCATCACCTCTCTTCCTGTCCTGTATTCCTCCACCCATCATCACCTCTCTTCATGTCCTGTATTCCTCCACCCATCATCACCTCTCTTCCTGTCCTGTATTCCTCCACCCATCATCACCTCTCTTCCTGTCCTGTATTCCTCCACCCATCATCACCTCTCTTCCTGTCCTGTATTCCTCCACCCATCATCACCTCTCTTCCTGTCCTGTATTCCTCCACCCATCATCACCTCTCTTCCTGTCCTGTATTCCTCCACCCATCATCACCTCTCTTCCTGTCCTGTATTCCTCCACCCGTCATCACCTCTCTTCCTGTCCTGTATTCCTCCACCCGTCATCACCTCTCTTCCTGTCCTGTATTCCTCCACCCATCATCACCTCTCTTCCTGTCCTGTATTCCTCCACCCATCATCACCTCTCTGTCCTGTATTCCTCCACCCGTCATCACCTCTCTTCCTGTCCTGTATTCCTCCACCCATCATCACCTCTCTGTCCTGTATTCCTCCACCCGTCATCACCTCTCTTCCTGTCCTGTATTCCTCCACCCATCATCACCTCTCTGTCCTGTATTCCTCCACCCATCATCACCTCTCTTCCTGTCCTGTATTCCTCCACCCATCATCACCTCTCTTCATGTCCTGTATTCCTCCACCCATCATCACCTCTCTTCATGTCCTGTATTCCTCCACCCATCATCACCTCTCTTCATGTCCTGTATTCCTCCACCCATCATCACCTCTCTTCCTGTCCTGTATTCCTCCACCCATCATCACCTCTCTTCCTGTCCTGTATTCCTCCACCCATCATCACCTCTCTTCCTGTCCTGTATTCCTCCACCCATCATCACCTCTCTTCATGTCCTGTATTCCTCCACCCATCATCACCTCTCTTCCTGTCCTGTATTCCTCCACCCATCATCACCTCTCTTCCTGTCCTGTATTCCTCCACCCATCATCACCTCTCTTCCTGTCCTGTATTCCTCCACCCATCATCACCCCTCTATCCTGTCTGAATGTGTTTTGTACCTCTTTGTCTTGTCCAATCAGCTTATGTCTTGAGATTAATTCCCGACTCCAGGAATCGGAATCAGAATGGAGTCCAATATTTGTGGATATTAACAATCTCGTCCTTTTCCTCTTGTAGACTGAGGATCTGTCTGAGGATCCTAGACTGAGGATCTGTCTGAGGATCCTAGACTGAGGATCTGTCTCCGGCTGAGACAACATGGCTTCTGACAACACACAGCGCAGTTATTCCATCATCCCATGTTTCATCTTCGTAGAGGTAAGACTGTCTGTCTGTCTGTCTGGTGTTACCTAATAACAGGTAGTACAGTGATCATAGAGGTAAGACTGTCTGTCTGTCTGTCTGGTGTTACCTAATAACAGGTAGTACAGTGATCATAGAGGTAAGACTGTCTGTCTGTCTGTCTGGTGTTACCTAATAACAGGTAGTACAGTGATCATAGAGGTAAGACTGTCTGTCTGTCTGTCTGGTGTTACCTAATAACAGGTAGTACAGTGATCATAGAGGTAAGACTGTCTGTCTGTCTGTCTGGTGTTACCTAATAACAGGTAGTACAGTGATCATAGAGGTAAGACTGTCTGTCTGTCTGTCTGGTGTTACCTAATAACAGGTAGTACAGTGATCATAGAGGTAAGACTGTCTGTCTGTCTGTCTGTCTGTCTGTCTGTCTGTCTGTCTGTCTGTCTGTCTGTCTGTCTGTCTGTCTGTCTGTCTGGTGTTACCTAATAACAGGTAGTACAGTGATCATAGAGGTAAGACTGTCTGTCTGTCTGTCTGGTGTTACCTAATAACAGGTAGTACAGTGATCATAGAGGTAAGACCCTTTCCCTATATCTCCATCTCACCCCCTCCCCTCTATCTCTATCTCACCCCTACCCCTATACTCTCTCTCACCCCTCCCCCTATATCCCATCCTCACCCCCTCCCCCTATACATCTATCTCACGCCCCTCCCCCTATACATCTATCTCCCCCCCCTTTCCCTCTACCCCTTATGATCTCCATCTCACCCCCTCCCCCTATATCCTCTATCTCACGCCCTCACCCCTATACTTACTACCCTCCCTACATCTCTCACCCCTCACCTATACACTCTATCTCACCCCTTCCCCTTATATTCTCCATCTCACCCCTCTCCCTTATATCTCTATCTCACCCCTCCCCCCTATCACTCTATCTCATCCCCTCCCATATACATCTTCTACTCACCCCCCCCCCCCTATATCTCTATGTCACGCCCCTCCCCTTATTCTCTATCCCTCTCTTCTCTCTCCACTCCTTCTCTCTCCCCTCCCCCTATACTCTATCTCACCCCCCTCCCCTTATTCTCTATCCTTCTCTGCTCTCTCCACTCCTCCTTCCCCCTCCATGTGGAGTCTACGACCAGCCCCCTGTTTGTAACTGATGGCCCTAGCAGCCACGCCCCCGCTGCAGGTGAGAGCCAGAGACGAAATCAGACCCAGACAGCCAGTGGATGACTGGAGCCCCCTGCTGCAGGCTGGTCATGGACGGTGGAATACAGTCTGTCCAAATGCACCCTATTCCCTTATATAGTGCACTACTTTAGATCAGGACCTTCCAGCAAACCTGAACATTCCCAGAACAGTTAGCTAAGATTCCATTAAAGTGTAGTTAGGTTTTATTCTAACCATTCGAGGGATAACTCCCAAAAACAATTAAAATAATGTTTTTTGATCACATATGCTGTATATATAGTAAAAAAAGTCCTGTAATGAATTTCCTAATGTTCACAGAATGTGAGCAACCCTAAATAGTCTCAATTGAAGTTTCCCCAAACATTCGTTAGGTTGCGACAAAGTTCTTACAACATAAAAACTGTCGCAGTCATGCTGATGATGATACAATGTTTTTATTAAAACATTCACCTAATGTTGCACGAACGTTCTCAGAACACATTCAGTCTGATTCTTCTTAGGTTCTCAGAATGTTTCATTAAGTTGTGGGAACATTGTGGGGATATTCTTTATGCCCTTCTTTTACTATGAAAACGCTAGTTAGCGATCATATTTTTTTTTTTACGATAGTCATACCTGGAGACATTTGTAATTTAACAAAGGGTCCACCACATTTTCTCCTATTTTTCTGCCTGTTCAGTCCAGGGTACATTGCGTACTGCTGCCCAGTGGCTCTCCAAATGACTTTGGCTGTGTCCCAATCCAAAGGCCTAGCTGATTGCTGCCTAGCTGGCAGTATCACTTGATAGCGCATTCCACCAAGCACGAGACGTTTGTTTACATTGTAGAGGAACTAGTGATAGCAATTCAGTGAACAACTATCCCAACATGGAAATATCACCAATAACAGTAAAACAAGTAATAGAATCCATCTCCTTATTTACCTGTATATGAATGAATCCTCTCACATATTGCTTGGTCTGCTGCTCCATCGTTGTGGACATGACACTGATATGTAGACTAGTGTGACATTTGAATGTATGTTATCAGTCCTTGACCTAATGTTCATGTACTATGTATTTATGTCATGTTTCATGTTTCATGACCCCAGGAGAGTGAAGTTGATGCTTTTGCAAGCTCGGCTAATGGGGATCCTAGTAATACTCAAATACCAAAAACGTCAGGTAAGCTTGATACAGCTACCATCGTTTAGGATAGCTAATCTATTTTAACTGTTTACTAATGATTAATAGGCAGAATAGTTTGTGAAACTAATTTGCATCAGGCTGCTATGTTGTTTCTTCTTCTGGTGTTTCACTGCGAAGCTAATACTGACGTCATCTGAGCGCAACGTTTGTTTGTTGTTGAACACTGTTGAAACTCCGAAAGCTGAACGAGAGACCTCGGTTTATTATTTTTGTAAAGCTGACAGTGTTTTTATCTACTTGTATTTTATTTTGGATCCTGCGCCTCTGTTGGGCTAAATGCTGTGAATGCTGCTGTTTGTCCGGGATCCTGCGACTCTGTTGGGCTAAATTACCGTGATGCTGCTGTTTGTCCGGGATCCTGCCAGATTCCACATAGGAGGAGAGACATGGAAGCACAGCTAGCCTAGCTGGCTCGGCGGCCTCAAATGGAGGTCGCTACTGAATGTTTCCAGCGCTGCAGGAGCTGTGTTTAATTTGCTTTGTTCCGGGACAATGTAGACCGCGCTGACTTTCAATGTAACAACTGCTTGCTTGCGGAGGACTACAGGGGCGAAGGGGCTACTCTTAGCAAGCAGGTAGCTCACCTACACAAGCTACTGGGGAATCCACGCCCGCATACGTTTTGTTTTTCTTCCACCCCAGTAAGTCCGGACGTTCGCTCTGGTCTGGTGGAAGTTTCACCGCCGTCTCGGCTCTCCACATCCTGCCGGTGCTCAACAGGTTCCATCCCCGAAGGGATCTCCCCCTTCCCTGGAGAACGGAGCTGATCTTGACCACCAACTATGGGAGATCGTCAATCTCCGTGGAAGTCGAAGAAAGCGTCCTCTGGCAACGGGGGTGTAACGTCCTGACCAGAGTTCTTATGTGTTTTGCTTGTTTAGTGTTGGTCAGGACGTGAGCTGGGTGGGAATTCTATGTTGTGTGTCTAGTTTGTCTGTTTCTGTGTCCAGCCTAATATGGTTCTCAATCAGAGGCAGCTGTCAATCGTTGTCCCTGATTGGAATCATATATAGGATGCTTGTTTTGTGTTGGGATTTTGTGGGGTGATTGTTTCCTGTCCTCTGTGTTTTTGTCTGCACCAGATAGGGCTGTCTCGGTTTTCACATTTGTTATTTTGTTACTTGTATTGTGTTACCGTTTATTCGTCTAATTAAACAGTTGAAACACTAGCCCAGCACGCGCATTTTGGTCTCTCTCTTCATCCCGGAAGAAAACCGGTGACAGGGGTCTCCCTTGGAGATGTTGAGTCCCCCCCCCCCCCCTGGATCATAGACCAGAAACGGCTTTGCCGCACTGGATCCAGAGGTTCCGGCGCCTTCTTACTTGGAGGCTTACCATTCAAGGATCGATCCGGAGGTACCTGCGTCTTCGTTCTCGCGGCTTCTGTCTCCCTCTCTGTATGCTTCTACCTTGGTTCAGATCCTCGGAGCTCCCCACCCTCACCAGACCTTGAGGCTGCCTGAGAGACCGGCCCATTCAACATCACCAGCTGTCATCATAGGCAGCTCTATGGTGAGAAACATCTCGGTCCCCAAGGCGAAAACCCTGTGCTACCCAGGAGCACGAGTACAGGACATAACAAGGCTGCTTCCGACTGTTCTACCACAGATGGCGGGAGCTGACACTGTCGTAGTCCATATGGGGTTAAACGACAGCAGGAGAGCTCGCTCGGAACATCTTAAAATTAATTTTAAGGAACTGATTTTAGCATTGAAAGACTCCAAAAAACAGACTTTCAGGTCCAGTTCCATCGTTGGGCCGCGGGTGTGAACGATACAGCAGACAGCTGGCATTACACATCTGGCTGAAAGACTACTGTAGCTCTGCTGGAGTCACTTTTATTGATAACTTTGACACCTTCTGGAAACAGAAGATACTCTACAGGAATGACAAATCATATTGGCTCCTGGACTCTGTCCACGCATTTCAAGGCTGAGTTGAAACAATGACTTATCAATGACCCAAGACCAGCTCAGTTAACCTGTTTGGGGTGCAGCCCGACACCGGTACACTTATGACAACATCCAGCTCAAGTGCAGGGCGCGAAATTCAAAAGATATTTGTTTTAAATATTTAACTTTCACACATTAACAAGTCCAATACAGCATATGAAGTACACATCTTGTGATCAAGCCACATGTCCGATTTTTAAATGTTTTACAGGGAAGACACAATATGTAAATCTATTAGCTAACACGTTAGCAAAAGACACCACTTTTCTTACTCCATCAGTTTTTTACTCCATCAGTAGCTATCACAAATTCGACCATAAAAGATATAAATAGCCCTAACCAAGAAACAACTTCATCAGATGACAGTCTGATAACATATTTATTGTATAGTATATGTTTTGTGTTCGAAAATTTGCATATTTCAGGTATAAATCATAGTTTACATTTCAGCTACAATCAGAAATTGCAGAGAAGCAGCCATAATATTTACAGACAACCAACGTCAAATACCTAATTACTCATCATAAAACATTTCTGAAAAATACAATTAGTGTACAGCAATTGAAGACAGGCATCTTGTGATTCCAAACATATTTCCGATTTATCAAGTGTTTTAACCAGCGAAAACAACAATATAGCGTTATATTACGTAGCCACATAGCCAGAAACACTTGGGCGCCCACGACCGTTCACATGCACGACAGATATTAGAAATAGCATCATAAATTGTTTCTTACTTTGTGATCTTCGTCAGAATGTTGGACAAGGTGTCCTTTGTCCAGAACAGTCGTTTGTTTGGATCTGGAAACGGCAAATTTCCATCTTGATTAGCATGGGCACTTGCCAGTGGCAACGGATCTCTCTCCAACGTCAACAAAGTCAGCGAACGGAACACGGCAAAACTCCCGAAAAAATTCAATAATCTGATTAAACTATATTGAAAAAACATACTTTACGATGATATGGTCACATGTATCAAATAAAATCTAAACCGGAAGATGTTGTCGTCCATACGACAGCTAAACGAAGGCAAATCCATGTCCCCTTTCGCGCGCTCCCAGAAACAGGAAATGGACGGTCACGGTCATACAAAAGACCTTAATTCCACCATCAGACCAAGATAAACATGAAATTTCTTCTCTCACCGCCTCTTGACAACCGGGGAAGGTGTAATGAAGTGTACGTAGACTCTTACGTATCATGCCCATGTATAGCAGGAAGTTTGAACAGAGCATCGATTTTCTCTGACATTCCACTTCCTGGTCCAGGAAATGTGCTGCAGAATGAGTTCTGTTTCACTCAGAGAAATTATTCAAACGGTTTTAGAAACTAGAGAGTGTTTTCTATCCAATAGTAATAATAATATGCATATTGTACGAGCAAGAATTGAGTACGAGGCCGTTTGAAATGGGCACGATTTAACTGGCTACTCAATACTGCCCCTTGCAGCCATAACAGGTTTTAATCCAGAGCATCAACATGTGTGGATTCGATTACAGGCTCAAAATGGCCAGAAACAAATAACTTTCTTCTGAAACTCATCAGTCTATTCTTGTAATGAAGTAATGAAGGCTATTCCATGCGAGAAATGCAAGAGGTTTATAGAGAGACTGATGTATATAGAGACTGATGTATAGAGAGACTGATGTATATAGAGACTGAAGTATATAGAGAGACTGAAGTATATAGAGAGACTGATGTATATAGAGAGACTGATGTATAGAGAGAGACTGATGTATAGAGAGACTGATGTATATAGAGACTGATGTATATAGAGACTGATGTATATAGAGACTGAAGTATATAGAGAGACTGATGTATATAGACTGATGTATAGAGAGAGACTGATGTATAGAGAGAGACTGATGTATAGAGAGAGACTGATGTATATAGAGAAACTGAAGATCTCGTACAACGCTGTGTACTACTCCCTTCACAGAACAGCGCAAACTGGCTCTAACCAGAATAGAAAGAGGAGTGGGAGGCTCCGGTGCACAACTGAGCAAGAGGACAAGTCACATTAGAGTGTCTATTTGAGAAACAGACGTCCTCAAAGTCCTCACTGGCAGCTTCATTAAATAGTACCCGCAAAACACCAGTCTCAACGTCAACAGTGAAGAGGCGACTCCGGATGCTGGCCTTCTAGGCAGAGTTCCTCTGTCCAGTGTCTGTGTTCTTTTGCCCATCTTAATATCTTCTTTTTTGTGCCAGTCCTGAGATATGTTTTTTTTTCTTTGCAACTCTGCCTAGAAGGCCAGCATCCCGGAATCGCCTCTTCACTGTTGACGTTGAGACTGGTGTTTTGCGGGTACTATTTAATGAAGCTGCAAATAAATGTTTTAGGAATATCTAAAGAACGTAAAACATATGTTCTGGGAACGTTCTTGTAACATCAGTTGAATGCTTTTTGGACCCTAAAATAAAGATTGTATAATCATCCACACAACTGGACAGTTGATCTTTTGTGATGTTCCCACAATGTTCCCACCAGACTGTTCCCACAATGTTCCCACCAGACTGTTCCCACAATGTTCCCACCAGACTGTTCCCACAATGTTCCCACCAGACTGTCCCCACAATGTTCCCACCAGACTGTTCCCACAATGTTCCCACCAGACTGTTCCCACAATGTTCCCACCAGACTGTTCCCACAATGTTCCCACCAGACTGTCCCCACAATGTTCCCACCAGACTGTCCCCACAATGTTCCCACCAGACTGTTCCCACAATGTTCCCACCAGACTGTCCCCACAATGTTCCCACCAGACTGTTCCCACAATGTTCCCACCAGACTGTTCCCACCAGACTGTTCCCACCAGACTGTCCCCACAATGTTCCCACCAGTACTGTTCCCACAATGTTCCCCCAGACTGTTCCCACAATGTTCCCACCAGACTGTTTCCCACAATGTTCCCAACCAGACTGTTCCCACAATGTTCCCACCAGACTGTCCCAGCAATGTTCCCACCATGACTGTTCCCTCGACAATGTTCCACCAGACTGTTCCACAACAATGTTCCCACCAGACTGTTCCCCACAATGTTCCCACCAGACTGTTCCCACTGCACTGATGTCCCCACATGTCCCACCAGACTGTCCCCACAATGTTTCCCACCAGACTGTTCCTGCACCTCAGATGTCCCACAAGTTCCCACCGACGCACAATGTCCCACCAACTGTTCCCACATGTCCACAGTCCACATCGTCCCACAATGTTCCCACATTCCCACTGACTGTCCCCACAATGTTCTCACCAGACTGTCCCCACAATGTTCTCACCAGACTGTCCCCACAATGTTCTCACCAGACTGTCCCCACAATGTTCTCACCAGACTGTCCCCACAATGTTCTCACCAGACTGTTCCCACAGAATGTTCTCACCAGACTGTTCCCACAGACTGTTCCCACCAGACTGTTCCACCAACTGTTCCCACCAGACTGTCCCACAATGTTCCCCCCCAGACGTCCCACTGTTCCACCAGACTGTTCCACAATGTTCCACCAGACTGTTCCCACATGTTCCCACCAGACTGTTCCCCAATGTTCCACCAGACTTTCCCACAATGTTCCCACCAGACTGTCCCCCACAATGTTCCCACCAGACTGTTCCCCACACTGTTCCCACCAGACTGTTTCCCACAGATGTTCCCCACAGACTGTTCCCACATGTTCCCACAGTGTCCCCACATGTTCCCACCAACTGTCCCACATTTTCCCACCAACTTTCCCACATGTTCCACCAGACTGTCCACAATGTTCCCCCAGACTGTCCCCACAATGTTCCCACCAGACTGTTCCACAATGTCCACCAGACTGTCCCACAACTTCCCAAGCGTTCCATGCCACAACTTACAATGTTCAAGACTGTTCACAACTATGAAACTTCTAATAAGAACAGACTGAATGTGTTCTGAGAACGTTCTTGCAACATTAGGTGAATGTTTTATATAAACATTGTATTATCAGTTTTTTGTGTTATGAGAACATTGTCTGCAACCTAACGAATGTTCTGGGAACTCTCACAGAAGCAGTGTTGGTTTGCTGGGCTGCATGGATATTTGTTTTTAGACTTTGTGAACTGTCTACAACTGGACCTTTATTAAACCCAGCACAGTGTTTGAATAGACTCTACTTTCTCACTACAGTTACTCGGTCTGAGGTGTTGTTAACAGGTCTTTGTAAATCCTACAGGTAGTACTGCCGAGCCTACTGAAGAAACATTCCCTGTCGACTACAACGACACGGACGCAGACCCCTCTACAGCCAACACCAAGTCAGAGAGTAAGTAGGCCCTATCTGAGCCAGAACGTACCGTAGAGCAGGAGTCTCTCTCCTGTTTCTGTAGTAGTTAGCCTTGTCTGAGACAGAACGTACCGTAGAGCAGGAGTCTCCTGTTTCTGTAGTAGTTAGCCCTGTCTGAGACAGAACGTACCGTAGAGCAGGAGTCTCTCTCCTGTTTCTGTAGTAGTTAGCCCTGTCTGAGACAGAACGTACCGTAGAGCAGGAGTCTCTCTCCTGTTTCTGTAGTAGTTAGCCCTGTCTGAGACAGAACGTACCGTAGAGCAGGAGTCTCTCTCCTGTTTCTGTAGTAGTTAGCCCTGTCTGAGACAGAACGTACCGTAGAGCAGGAGTCTCTCCTGTTTATGTAGTAGTTAGCCCTGTCTGAGACAGAACGTACCGTAGAGCAGGAGTCTCTCTCCTGTTTCTGTAACAGTTAGCCTTGTCTGAGACAGAACGTACCGTAGAGCAGGAGTCTCCTGTTTCTGTAGTAGTTAGCCTTGTCTGAGCCAGAACGTACCGTAGAGCAGGAGTCTCTCTCCTGTTTCTGTAGTAGTTAGCCCTGTCTGAGACAGAACGTACCGTAGAGCAGGAGTCTCTCTCCTGTTTCTGTAGTAGTTAGCCTTGTCTGAGCCAGAATGTCCCGTAGAGCAGGAGTCTCTCTCCTGTTTCTGTAGTAGTTAGCCTTGTCTGAGACAGAACGTACCGTAGAGCAGGAGTCTCTCTCCTGTTTCTGTAGTAGTTAGCCTTGTCTGAGCCAGAATGTCCCGTAGAGCAGGAGTCTCTCTCCTGTTTCTGTAGTAGTTAGCCCTGTCTGAGCCAGAATGTCCCGTAGAGCAGGAGTCTCTCTCCTGTTTCTGTAGTAGTTAGCCCTATCTGAGACAGAACGTACCGTAGAGCAGGAGTCTCTCCTGTTGCTGTAGCAGGACACTAGTCTATCTCCTGGACTGGACACTAGTCTATCTCCTGGACAGGACACTAGTCTATCTCCTGTTGTCTGGTCTGAACCATGGCAGCTTGATGTACAGTACACCCCCTGGACAGGACACTAGTCAGTTAGCCTGGTCTGAACCATGGCAGCTTGATGTACAGTACACCCCCTGGACAGGACACTAGTCAGTTAGCCTGGTCTGAACCAGGGCAGCTTGATGTACAGTACACCCCCTGGACAGGACACTAGTCGTTAGCCTGGTCTGAACCAGGACAGCTTGATGTACAGTACACCCCCTGGACAGGACACTAGTCAGTTAGCCTGGTCTGAACCAGGGCAGCTTGATGTACAGTACACCCCCTGGACAGGACACTAGTCAGTTAGCCTGGTCTGAACCAGGACAGCTTGATGTACAGTACACCCCCTGGACAGGACACTAGTCAGTTAGCCTGGTCTGAACCATGGCAGCTTGATGTACAGTACACCCCCTGGACAGGACACTAGTCAGTTTAGCCTGGTCTGAACCAGGACAGCTTGATGTACAGTACACCCCCTGGACAGGACACTAGTCAGTTAGCCTGGTCTGAACCAGGACAGCTTGATGTACAGTACACCCCCTGGACAGGACACTAGTCAGTTAGCCTGGTCTGAACCAGGGCAGCTTGATGTACAGTACACCCCCTGGACAGGACACTAGTCAGTTAGCCTGGTCTGAACCAGGGCAGCTTGATGTACAGTACACCCCCTGGACAGAACACTAGTCAGTTAGCCTGGTCTGAACCAGGGCAGCTTGATGTACAGTACACCCCCTGGACAGGACACTAGTCAGTTAGCCTGGTCTGAACCAGGACAGCGTGATGTACGTCGTTGCTCCTCTTTCTACCTGCTGGATTCTCTTTCTGTTTTCCATGGCAGAGAGTGCTGAGATGGCAGAGCGGGGAAGAATGAAGGAGGGAGGGAGGGAGAGCGAAGGAGAGAGAGAGAGAGAGAGAGAGATGGATGGATAGAGAGATGGATGGATAGAGAGACAGAGAGAGAGAGAGAGCGAGAGAGATGGATAGAGAGACAGAGAGAGAGAGAGAGAGCGAAGGAGAGAGAGCGAAGGAGAGAGAGGGGGAGAGAGAGCGCGAAGGAGAGAGAGAGAGAGCGCGAAGGAGAGAGAGAGAGAGAGCGAAGGAGAGAGAGAGAGAGGGAGAGAGAGCGCGAAGGAGAGAGAGAGGGAGAGAGAGAGCGAAGGAGAGAGAGGGAGAGAGCGAAGGAGAGAGAGAGAGAGCGAAGGAGAGAGAGAGAGAGAGAAGGAGAGAGAGAGAGCGAAGGAGAGAGAGAGAGAGAGCGAAGAGAGAAGAGAAGGAGAGAGAGATGAGAGGAGAGAGAAGAAAAGCAGAGAGAGAAGCGAAGGAGAGAAGAAAAAAAGAAGAGAAAGAAGCAAGAAAGGAGAGAGAAAGAGAGAAGAGAGAGAGGAAGGAGAGAAGGAGAAGGAAGAAGAGGACAAGAGAGGAGAGACGAAGGAGAGAGAGAGAGAGAGAAGAGAGAACGACAAAAAGACAAATAATTTAATGTTTAGTATCAGATCTCTGCTGTCCTGCCAGATGTTTTTTTATCTGCTGTTGCCAGATGTCCTCCATCTTGTGGAAATACAGTTTTATTTTATTTCAGCACACAAACATTGTACAGAACAATACACAACTATGAAAATAAAAGGTTCAACTTCCACAGTCCACATATGGGTGTCTGTGTGTGTAGCTCTCAGTATATTCATGTTTGGGTGAACACTCTATTTGACTGGCATTACATGTGTTTCCCTCCAGAGGGAAGTTACATCTGAATGAAGAGACACATCATTCTCTATATATACTCAGTCTCTATATACTTCAGTCTCTCTATACATCAGTCTCTATATACATCAGTCTCTATATACATCAGTCTCTATATACATCAGTCTCTATATACATCAGTCTCTATATACATCAGTCTCTATATACATCAGTCTCTCTATACATCAGTCTCTATAATTCAGTCTCTATAACATCATCGTCTCTATATCATCAGTCTCTCTATACATCATCTCTCTATACTCTCATACATCAGTCTCTATATACATCAGTCTCTATATACATCAGTCTCTATATACATCAGTCTCTCTATACATCAGTCTCTCTATACTTCAGTCTCTATATACATCAGTCTCTCTATACATCAGTCTCTATATACATCAGTCTCTATATACATCAGTCTCTATATACATCAGTCTCTATATACATCTCTATATACATCAGTCTCTCTATACATCAGTCTCTATATACATCTCTATATACATCAGTCTCTATATACATCAGTCTCTATATACATCAGTCTCTCTATACATCAGTCTCTATATACAGTACCAGTCAAAAGTTTGGACACACCTACTCATTCAAGGGTTTTTCTTTATTTTTAATATGTTCTACATTGTAGAATAATAGTGAAGACATCAAAACTATGAAATGACACATATGGAATCATGTAGTAACAAAAAAAGTGTTAAACAAATCAAAATATATTTTAAATTTGAGATTCTTCAAAGTAGTCACCCTTTGCCTTGATGACAGCTTTGCAAACTCTTGGCATTCTCTCAACCAGCTTCACCTGGAATGCTTTTCCAAAACCTTTGAATGAGTAGGTGTGTCCAAACGTTTGTCTGGTACTGTACCTCAGTTGTTATTTTTCTACCACAAATCCTAACAGATCTAACTCTTCTCTAACTGTTCTAATAATCATTTGTAATGATAATACATTTCATTTGTAAAGCTTCACACCGAGAGGCGCTTAAGAAAATAATATACTAATAATAATAAAAACAAATCCAAAACACAGAACATTGTACGCCGTGTCGTCTGATCCAGTGGACAGGAGAACAGAATGTATTCTAGAACTGTTCTCTCTCTTCTGTCTACTCTAGGCTCAGCGGAAGATGGTGGCAGTCTGTTGATTCTACTGGCCCTGTTCGCTGGCATCATCCTGGTCCTGGTGTCCTCTCTACCGGTCCTCATGTGGTGAGATAATATACCATTTATCTGCTGTCCTCTCTATCGGTCCTCATGTGGTGAGATAATATACCATTTATCTGGTGTCCTCTCTATCGGTCCTCATGTGGTGAGATAATATACCATTTATCTGGTCCTGGTGTCCTCTCTATCGGTCCTCATGTGGTGAGATAATATACCATTTATCTGGTCCTGGTGTCCTCTCTATCGGTCCTCATGTGGTGAGATAATATACCATTTATCTGGTCTCCTCTCTATCGGTCCTCATGTGGTGAGATAATATACCATTTATCTGGTTCTGGTGTCCTCTCTATCAGTCCTCATGTGGTGAGATAATATACCATTTATCTGGTGTCCTCTCTATCGGTCCTCATGTGGTGAGATAATATACCATTTATCTGGTGTCCTCTCTATCGGTCCTCATGTGGTGAGATAATATACCATTTATCTGGTGTCCTCTCTATCGGTCCTCATGTGGTGAGATAATATACCATTTATCTGGTGTCCTCTCTATCGGTCCTCATGTGGTGAGATAATATACCATTTATCTGGTCTCCTCTCTATCAGTCCTCATGTGGTGAGATAATATACCATTTATCTGGTCCTGGTGTCCTCTATCTCATATAATAAGATCCTTACACCTGTTATCCTACTCTAAATCAGGCACACTGTAATACACAGTTTCTATAGCAAAGTGAATTTAAACATGTCAATATTAATCTTATTTTGTTTTCAATATAGGGTGAGGCAACGGAGGCGGGACAATGTGACAAAACAGGAACTGACCTCAATGGTGAAGATGAAGTCCATGCCAATCTAAAGTGAGCGAGCCTTGACCTCTAACCTATAACCCTTATCACTGACCTCTAAACCTTATCACTGACCTCTAACCTATAACCCTTATCACTGACCTCTAACCCTTATCACTGACCTCTAACCCTTATCACTGACCTCTAACCCTTATCACTGACCTCTAACCCTTATCACTGATCTCTAACCCTTATCACTGACCTATAACCCTTATCACTGACCTCTAACCCTTATCACTGACCTCTAACCTATAACCCTTATCACTGACCTCTAACCTATAACCCTTATCACTGACCTCTAACCCTTATCACTGACCTCTAACCTATAACCCGTATCACTGACCTCTAACCTATAACCCGTATCACTGACCTCTAACCTGTAACCCTTATCACTGACCTCTAAACCTTATCACTGACCTCTAACCTACAACCCTTATCACTGACCTCTAACCCGTATCACTGACCTCTAACCCTTATCACTGACCTCTAACCTATAACCCTTATCACTGACCTCTAACCCTTATCACTGACCTCTAACCTATAACCCGTATCACTGACCTCTAACCTATAACCCTTATCACTGACCTCTAAGCCTTATCACTGACCTCTAACCCTTATCACTGACCTCTAACCCTTATCACTGGTGTGGTGTGGACATTATCCCAGAAACCCTAGACCCAATCCAATTCGCAAACCGCCCCAACAGATCCGCAGATGACACAATCTCTATTGCACTCCACGCTGCCCTTTTCCACCTGGACAAAAATAACACCTATGTGAGAATGCTATTCATTGACTACAGCTCAGCTTTCAACACCATAGTGCCCTCAAAGCTCATCACTAAGCTAAGGACCCTGGGACTAAACACCTCCCTCTGCAACTGGATCCTGTACTTCCTGATGGGCCGCCCCCAGGTGGTAAGGGTAGGCAACAACACATCTGCCACACTGACCTTCAACACGGGGGCCCCTCAGGGGTGCGTGTTTAGTCCCCTCCTGTTCACCCACGACTGTGTGGCCGCACACCGACTCCAACACCATCATTAAGTTTGCTGACGACGTGGCGGTTGTAGGCCGGATCACAGACGACAATGAGACAGCCTATAGGGAGGAGGTCAGAGACCTGGCAGTGTCAGCAAGACAACGGAGCTGATCGTGGACTATAGGAAACGGAGGGCCGAGCACGCCCCCATTCACATCGACGGGGCTGAAGTGGAGTTGAGAGCTTCAAGTCCACATCACTAAGGATCTATCATGGTCTAAACACACCAACACAGTCGTGAAGAAGGCACAACAACACCTCTTCCTCCTCAGGAGGCTGAAAAGATTTGGCGTGGGCCCTCAGATCCTCAAAAAGTTATACAGCTGCACCATCGAGAGCATCTTGACTGGCAACATCACTGGTGCCGAGCTCGCTGCCATCCAGGTCCTCTATACCAGGCGGTGTCAGAGGAAGGCACTAAAAATGATCAAAGACTCCAGCCCCCCAAATCATAACGGTT